>NW_008616229.1:0-829 GCF_000691845.1 Merops nubicus
TTCTTACTGAAAGCATAGCTTGCTGATGATTAACCCTTTTCAAAGGATCTGCTTCATCATCCCTTCTCTAGGATGCTCTTTTAATCAGAAAGCTATCAAAGCTGTTAATTTTCCCTTCTTATTTTTCTCTCTCCTTAGTTCAAGGAGTTAAGCATAGCAAGAACATTATTTTAGTGTTTCCTTCTTACATCAATCTCCTCAACAAAAGAAAAGAATCAAGGTAGGCTCCACTAGAAGAGCCTAACTGAAGTTACTCTCAGTATAAACAGAGTAAACTGCTGGAATTCATGTCTGGCTCAATCTTAGGAGATTCAACACTCCATTCCCTACAAGCATCTCCATTTCAAGACTTTGAAAAAATCACAAGTATACTCAAGGTTAAAACTCAAAACTTGACAGAGTGCAGAACATTTCAGAGCTGAAGTTAGATGAGTTCTGCTGTTAGCTTACCAGATGGGAAAAGGGCTTTGAAGGCCACCCTGGACAGGAAGGCTCCTACAGAGGAGAGAGGATTTTGCTCCAACCTGGAGGAAATAGTTTGCTCTTTTGTGGGAAGGCTCATTAACAGCATAGCAAGCTAAAAACTTCTAGAAAGTGGTCTCAAAATGCAGACAGGAAAAGACAGCAAAGAATTGCAAACAGAAAAGGCTCCTGAGTGTAAAACCCTGTAAAGAAACAGGCTTCTCAGAAGCAGGAAAACCCAAGTGTGTATTCAACCAGACACATGTCACAAACTGGCTGTTTGTTCTTTTAGCCATTCACTTTTTCTCCAGTAGACATAAGCAGCATAAAAAACCCACAAAAAACAAAACCAGACATTTTGTTATTT
>NW_008616230.1:0-2106 GCF_000691845.1 Merops nubicus
CTGGTTTGTTTTCAAACAATTACAGTTGTTAATAAATCAATGAACCACTCTGATCCTGATTTATTTCAAACTACACATACTGAACAGTTTCTCCCTGTAGAAATTAGACAATGGGATTAAAAAGAGATGCCTTACAGAAATTATATTCAAAAGATTGCCCACCTAAACCAGACAAAATCTAAACCACAGCCACAACTGGGGAAAAAAAAAAAAAAAATTAAGCTGTCTGTGTATAATAACAACTATGTATTCGCAGTCCTTTTCTATGGTTTACCATTTCCAGGTCTTTCTGTAAGCATAATAGACACAAAACTTTCTTTTTTTTCCCCAAAATTAATGCAATAGCTGTGCTTTGTTTAAATGAGCCCTGCCACTGGATCTTAAGAACTGTCAGGAATTTTGCTTATGTTCCTTGCTTTAACAGGAAATAAGGTTTATTTAATTGTCCAGCTAGCCCAGGCAAATGAATCTCTTTTTTCTGTAAACCACATCATAGTGTTAAGGGAATTTACCAGAAAAAAAAAAATATCTTTTCTCCTCCTATCTGATGAAGAAGCAGACATGTTCTCAGCAGTAACCAGTCAGAAATTGCAAACAAACAAAATGAAAAGGAAAGAACTGATTTCTGCAATGGATTTTGCTGGGTTAATTGCAGAAACACAAGCACAAAGAGAAAACCCTCACTGCTCTCCACTATTACAATTTTAATGGCCACTGCCGAAAATAAAATACTACTTCAAATAACTTTCACTGCATACTTATTTACATGTACATTTTGAAAGTATAAAAATTAGTTAGACATAGTGCCCCCAGCTTCGATTGTGAAAGCTAATATTATTGTACTTTTAAAGCCTCTCATGCACTAAAGCAAATGACATTTTAGAATTCCTAGTATTTAAAAATAATTTTAGACAAAAAGAGTTTGACAACTGACAACTGCCTACTGGAAATTGCCTCACCACAATGACAACTTTCTCTCTCTTAGAAGCATTTGCATATATGTTATTTTCCTCAGTTTAGGAGATATTTCTTAGGGCATCCTTGCCATATTTTTTTTTTTTTTTGTCAGTAACAAATTTATAAAGATGATAGTACGAAATCCATAACTAAGAACTTCACAATGATGCATCACTCAATTTATGGGTCACTGAGCAAAAAATGCTAAATGTATGATTAAAAAAAAAAAAAAAAGTTACTGTTACTTCTTGATCATCTACTTATGTCCATACTTGTGATCCAGTTTTTAAAATGCAGGAAAAAAAAATCTTCAAAGAAGTCTTGCATTAAATTGTTATACTTATTAGGTTTTTTCCTTCAGTGTAACTAGTTAGATTTCATATGGCTGTTTTAGCAAGTAGTAGGAGGACCTATGTCATATGCAAATGTACAATATTCAAAAGACATTTATCACAACATAATTTTTTAATGCAAATACACTGTTGTCTTCAATCAGCTCCAAAAATCTTGATTGCAATTAGCATATATTAATAACATGATGGCTGAGACATTGCTGTATAACAGCTAGTGAAGAAAGCAACGCAAGAAACAAAACATCTTGTGAGCAGAGGGATTGTATTTTGTCACAATACGCTTTAAGAAGAACTTCACAGTCTAACCATACACAATATAATGTATTTCTTATATACATTTAAATAATATGAACTCTTAACTCTGACACACTTTGTCGGAACTTCAAACATTAGATTTCCCATTCAGAAAAGAACAAATCCAAATGATTTAAGTGTGTGAGTGATATCATGATTTTTAGTGGAGTTTCTCATAGGTTTACTCAAATGAATGTACGTCAGTGCTTTGCTATGAATAACCATCATGACTAGTACATAAGACAGGTTTATAGAAATGTAGTGGAGCATGAGTATTTTTTCAAACAAAATGTGCCATGCTATGCAGCATAATAAGCTACAGTTTATATACAGTTTAAATACAAAAATTAGGCTAGTATTCAGTCAGCCTCTCAGTTACCTTATGAAATAGTAAAGAGGAAAGATATTTCAAGCCCTGAGTAATCCTTGGACATGCTGAATTCTGACTGAATTTTTTTCCCCTGAGTCCCTACATCTTTTGACACTGTGCCCCACGACATCC
>NW_008616231.1:0-2846 GCF_000691845.1 Merops nubicus
CCGCGCCGCCCCACCCCGGCTCCTGGGCGTGAGACCGGGGGCGGCCGCGATCGGGCCGAAACGCCGTCCGAGAAGGGCGCGGTTCGCCGTTCCGCTGGGAGCCGAGTGGACCTGAAATCTAAAATTAACAGAGCTTTTTCAGAAAAAAAGAAAAGAAAAGTTTAGCGCCTGAAATTGAGTTTTGGCCCAAGCTTCGGGAGTTGCTAACTGGCTGTCTGACTTTAAGAATAATTAAAAAGCAGTTCTCTCTTTTTGCCTGTGGCTGTCAGTTTCTGTCCTTGCTAAGAGGTGGTTTCTGCCCAGCTGTGTTGGTTTACCCAAGAGTTGAGTATGGTATGTCTAGTGTTACAGGCAAAGTGCAGCTGTGGAAGGCTTTGGGAGAACATAGGATTCCAGGGACAGAGAATCTGAGCTACTGGTTTCTTTGGCTTCTCTAGTGAAGTATGTTTCTTTTTGCTTGTTATGTAAGGAATGTAGAAAACTGTCCGTAGCCCTCGAGTTGCACTTGGCTGTTTCGTGGGTGCTTGATAGGAAAGCTGTCTTCTCTGCACGCTGCTCCACTTCTCACTTGGCTAATAGCACCTTCTGTTTGGCATGCTGGTACCACCATCTGGGGACTCTTGAGAAGTGACTAGTATGTTTTGTTGCATCTAGAGGTTTCAGAAGCTGCAACTAGTCACTTGTTGACTGGGGGATTCTAACAGGCAGCTTTTCTTTCTTGTGGAATGTTCTTTCATCATCCTCATTTTCATTCTGTGTGCAGCACACTTTGTTCTCCGTCTGTAATGAAAAGAAGATTGAGTTTGTGAATAGGGAAATTCTGTTTAAAATACTCTAGTTGTTTTAGGTTGCAGCTTCTCAGAAGTCTCTTGAATAGTGTGTTATTATTAGTGGCTCTGCTGATCTCTCCTTGCCTTGCAGCTCCCCCTGCACCACTGCTTTGTATGAACTCGCTCTGCAGAAGCAGAGTGAATTTATCTTTGATGGATTTCAGCTTGGCTGCTGTCTCCCTGTGTAAAACTGAGAATTGCTTACATGCTGTTGTTGAGAAGAACGTGCAGTGAGAGACCCGTAAGTGACTGATCATCACGATTATGCAAAACTGCAGTCTGTGCTTCTTCCCAAGAGCTTCTGAACAGTCACTTTATCAGCTGCATCACTGGCACGCTGCGAAATAGCCATTGTAAAATTTTACATGTCGCCTCTCTCGCCTGCAGGCATACTGTAGAATCTTTTCAGAGAACACTCTTGACTCTTGACTCTTGTGTTAAGAGGCTGACCCAAAGCACCTCTTCTGTTTGTAATCCAGTCTTCTGTTGTGGTCTTCTGGAAGCTGCTTCTGCTGTGCCACTGATCTGTGCAGGTCCTTCAAAGGGTTGTTTGACCCAGACTGTCTGAAGCATTTCTGACCTTTTAAAATCTTTAGTTCCTACTTCTCTGGGTTCTGTTTAGCCAGTTCATTTTGAAGTTTGAACTTCTCCCTTCGTAGGCTCGTGGGGTGTCTGTTCCGTGGTGCTGCAAACAAACAACCCTTCAGCTCTGTTTCTGTCACTGTGCTTGCTGTGCCTTGAGTACTGACTGCAGTAGGGAGCATAATTTCTAGTCATGAGCAGGTGCTCACTTATGGATGAAGTCTCGGGCAGAAGTAGTCTGTTGTGTCATGGTGAGTTACTTTCTGAGTCTGTGTGCAGCCCAAAGCTTTTCTTGAGATATGAAGGTAGTTTAATACAACTTGGTTACTGTTCCAGGGGTGAGGACATCAGAGGAGCTGCAGGGAGAGTGCATTGCCTGCAGGAGCTCTGGACCAACCTCTGCAGTGCTTTTCTTGATGAAACAGACTATAGGGCTCTTGGCAACCTGGTTTAATGGTGGAATTGGCAGTGCTGGGTTTATGGGTGGACTTGGAGATCTTAAGAGTCTTTTCCAAACTAAATGATTTTACGGTTCTTGCAGAATTTCCAGTCATAGCAATGTTTTTGTTTTAATGTGCACTTCCTCTCCCTGAATGAAGTGCCTTCTTTGAAAGGGAGAAGACAAGTTGGAGTTTTGTAAAGGCTTCTACCTATAGCAAGCTGGGCATCTCTCTTGTGGCATAGAAAGTGCTGTATTTCCTTGTACTCTTCAGTAGCAACTTGCAAAAGGCTATGGTTGTACTGCAAGAGGCTGAAGGGAGAAGTGGTGATTAGATGCTAACTACTGGAGGGTATATTAGTTAAAAGAAGTGCAGATTCAGTTCTTAATACTGAAGGAAGTAAGCAAGCTTTGAGCCTTCCTCTTCACTCTGTTACTCGCTGTGCCTTGAACACTGAAGGTTTCAGATGGTTCCTAGTTGTGAGTTGGTTCACTCGTGGGAGAAGTAATTGTTCAGTTATTGTAAGCCCATCTGATTCCTGTACAGGAACTATGCTTATGCCATATGACTAAGATTTCTCAGGCTTTCAGGTTTATGTTGGCATAGGCTTCAGTTGCTGAGTGGAGAACAGTGAGTGGAAGCCATTTGGGAACTGTCTCTCTGTTTCTAGACTTAATGGATGGAAACCTGTATCCTGCAGATCTGGGGGTGTCATGCAGGTTGGACACTTTGCCTAGGGAATAGGTACAGAGCTGTGATACTGCCTGTGTGCTCATAAATGACATAGTTGATGTTATCCCAGTTTTGAGCTATTGCTGCAAAAGACATTTGAAAGTGTAACGTGTTTACTTATTTTACTGTGTATCTAATGCAGGAAAAGGAAGTGAGGAAGACTAGTTCCTACCTTTGTTAGGTTTTATCTCTTTGTGAGACAGAAGCATTGGGTAAGCTCCAAATTCTTATGGCTGATGCAACAGAATACATTGGTTCAGCA
>NW_008616231.1:2877-19971 GCF_000691845.1 Merops nubicus
TTTTAGTTCAGCCTCTTATACCGTACTTAGATAAAGTCAGGTTTTTAGGATCAGGAGGGACTCTTCTGACTTGGGGTATGCCATGCTTGGCAGACTTTTCCTGTCCTTAGAAATATCAGGTATTTGGCATCAACTTGTGAACAGGCTGAGGATAACTAGTATAGGACTTACTATGGATACTAGCCCCAGTAATAAGTGCTGTACAGGGGGCTGGAGTCTTCTAAATACACCTGGGTTCAAAACATTCCTGTCTTTATGCAGACACCTATGTGCTTTGCTCTGCTTATGTAATGAGGTAAGGTGCTATTCTCCTCCTGGGTTCCTTATGCTTTATTGCCTGAATTCCTAGTTTAGTTTGGACAAAAGAATGCCAGCTGCTTCAGGGTAAATGTAGAAGAAAGGAGACGAGTCCAATCTGCTGATTGTAATGGGTATGAAAATAGCACCAGCAGCTGTTTAGGGTTAGAGAACTCTTGAGAACATATTTGCTGCAAGTTAACATGTCACTCTTAGCAAGGAGTAAATTTTACATTTCTGTCTTGGAGTGAGAGAATAGAAGAGTGATATTCAAAACTGGTGAAGAAAGGGGGGGTGTTAACACCTGCTGATGGGTTGTGGAGACTGTTCCCATAGGACAGCATACACTCAGTGCTTTCTGTTTGTGACGTAGCTCTGTGGGCTGAGGTTTCTTTGAAACACTAATTTAACTGAACTCTCACATGAGCAGTGTTCCCTTGTGTGACCTCACCTTGCCCAAGCTGGAGTTTCTTACCTGATGCTCCTTCTCTGAAGGACAGGCTTCCTTGTTTGTTGTTGTTAAGATGAGAGTGGTAGAATTTTTATCCAGAGCAAATCTTGCAGCAGGAGATGGCTTGGTTGTCTTCCCTCCAGGGTTAGGATGTAAAATATAAGGTGTTGGTTGTGAAACTGCTCGACTCTAACTTGCAGTTTTCTCTGACAGGAATCATATAAATGCTTTTCTGTGATCACCCCCAAGACCTGCTCAGCTTGACTGGTGCACCGAGTCCGTTGTGTTTCCAGGGCCAGCTCTTTCTGGGTGTGTTAGACTGCCCTAATACTGTTCTGCTTATCTGAAAGCTTGGAGGTGTTATTTTAAGAAACTGGCAAAGCTGAACCTAACTTGACTGGCACTTTTCCCTGTGAGATGTCTTTAGTCTTATGGCCATTTTATGGGTTTTAAGACAACATAAGCCGCTCTTGGGATTGATCTTAAAAAGGAAAGAGAAGGCCAGAGGGAATACTGGCTGTTGGGGTAAGCTGTGCATTTTCAGAATATCATGATACTACAAATCTTGGCTTGACAGATACTTTCCAAGGAGTGGGGCAGTAGAGTAGTCAAAGTCTGGCTGTCATAGGAGTGGAGGTGGAGGGTGTTCCTGTGCACAGGCAAAACCAGTCTCCCTTTGGGGTTGGCTGAAGCCCCAGATAGCTTTGGAGTTCAGGCTTCCTGGATTCCTGCAGGAACTGCAAAGACCATACACATGCTGAGAATAGAGCAGATTGAGTAAGGCAGCTGCAGAAGGGCTTCTCATGGCAAACAATGCTTGTTATTAAAACAGAATTGGCAGAATGGCTCCAGTGAGTGCCTTCATTGTAAAGCAAATATCTCTGATCTGGTGGAGACCTGAAAGCAAGGCTAGCTGCAATAACACTGAGCATTTCCAGAAGGTGCTGTGGAAGAACTGCTAAATTTTCACCCTCATCCTCAATTCCATCAGGCAGGAGTGACGATAATTTTGTGACTATCTCAGGAGGCTACACCAGGATATGACAGCAGTCTGTTTTCCTAGGTGAGAAGATAGTCACGGATGGCTGATAAAGGGGCTCATGTGCATACAAATGCAGAGAAACATTAGTGCACCTGAGTTTTCATATCTCTCCATGCAGTGATATCAGTCTCTGGGGGGGAAGGAAGAGATCTATGAGCTTCATTAATTGATATCCTCAGTGGATTTCTAGGTCAACATTTTATACAGGCCAGGGATCCATGCCTTTTGGGGCAGACTCAGCTAATTTCATAGAAGTTCCCTTTTCCAGGACAGTCATGTAGTCCAGTTTCCTGGGTCACGTCTCTCTGCAGCTGCTTGGTCTTTGCTGATCTGTGGAAGGTTCTCTCTTCTTTACTTGCCTTGCATCAGGAAAATTCCAAAGGAAGGCTGGTGGTTTCCCTTTGAGTCTTAGCCTGTCATAGGATCTTTTCCAGTTGATTGAGAAAGTAGGGGAAGTAAGTTAATCATGGAACAATGTCCCTTCTCAGCACTGTCTCATCTCTATTCTGAGAAGGGAGAATTGGGTTGCCTCAACAGGAGAAATAGGAGCTTCCATAGGAGCTGGGAAATGGTTCTTCAGATGCTTACCATCTCATTCAGGGTGTGCTGGAAGTTGAGTCTCAGGAGGAGTCCTTAGGACAAGAATCTTTCTGTGTCCAGTCAGGTCTCATTTTTGGCAGCTTGAAGCCTTTGTTTCTGAGAACAGCTGATGGGGAGGGATGTCTCTCTCCCATGTGACTTTCTCTCTTCTGGCTCTATGGGAAAGACCAGGGCTACTCCTTCCACCTGGGAGAAGATTAAGAAGGACCTAAACAAGTATATTTCTTTACAGCCTCTTACTACCAGATGAAGCACAAACCAGCATGTGACACCTGTCTGGGACCAAACCCTGAACACAAGCTTATTCTCTAAGGCAGATACAGGAGTGAAAGGTAGACCTCCAGAGCAAATGCCCAGTTAACTTTTCTTCTGTGATGGATATTAATGTTTTGGATTTATGATGTTATAAATCATCATCAGGAAGGGAGTGGGATAAAGCTAACTGCTGCTACTCTGCCCAGGAGCCTGTTTGTGTATCCTGACTGGATCAAGGTGTCTGAGAAATATGAATGGGGCATAAGCAAACACCAGCCCATGGGAGGGAGGCTACCTGGACAGTGTGTTTCCCCTCTCACATACAGACAATAGCTGAGTCTAGGGAGCTAGTGTTTTATGTATCCTGTAAACTGACCTGGCAGTAGGGATTGGGGCAGATGGGGCGTTGGTGATCAGAGTGACTCTTCTTGTTTGAGTACCTCATTAAGCTCACTTAAGTATTCCTTTAGGTGATATGGTTGGGCATACAATTGCATGATGTTCTGATTTAGTGTTGAGGTTTTGATCTCTGGTAGATGGGAAGTTTTGTCTGTTGCAGGCCCAGACAACCATAATGCTGGTCTTATGTAGTGTTTTGAAGCTTGGTGTTAGATGCAGTGAAACAGCCGAAGTGGTTTTCAGAGTGCTGCTCACTGTCCTTTCTCTTGACAGGTGTGGGGGTGTATGCTGTTCTAAAGGCACCTGGGGAAGTCTGGAGCAATGCCACCACCTTCCGATATTGTGAAAGTAGCTGTCGAGTGGCCAGGTGCCAATGCCCAGTTGCTGGAAATAGATCAGGTGAGACACGGTAACCAGATGGTGGAGGAAGTGCACCACAACATTGACAAGCACAGAAATGTGCAGTATTCCATTCTGTCTGAGAGAAACTTGGCTACTGAGGACTCTGTCTCTCTGTTCTAGAAACGGCCTCTTGCATCCATCATCAAGGAGGTCTGCGATGGGTGAGTAGTACTCTGGGAACCCTTGCAGAGAAAGTCTGTCCCCAGGACAAATCACTGGGATAATGTGGAAAGTCCCTGCTGCTTGCTAATATGCTGCTAGCACAATCCATGCTGCCTGCTGCCACTTTTGGCTTCGGAATGCACCAGGGTTTAAACTGGGAATAAAAGGATCTCCCGGAAAACAGAGGCTTTGCATCTTTATTCCAATTCTGCATGTGTGCATATGTACACCCCTAGGACCATTGTGTTTGAGGATTGCCCAGTCTTGCTGTTCTGGATGTGCAGGCCTCTTCAGACATTCCACAGAGCTTGACTTAAAGTGTGCTGAAGTCCCATTCCCCTCCCTTAAGAGGAAGGGTCCTCAAGAGGATCTCCCCTCTTTGGGAGATGTAATTTCCCATGCTAAAGCTTTACTTGAAAGTTCTTCTTTACCTTTCTGGGATCAAGTTCCTGATTGAGAACTAGAAGAAAGAGGAGGAAGAAGCTCATGTGTCCTTCTTCTTCCTCTGCCAGGTGGTCGTTGCCAAACCCCGAATACTACACCTTGCGATACGCTGATGGTCCTCAGCTGTACATCACAGAGCAGGTCAGTGTGAGAGGTAGCAATTTGCTGATGTCTTGGGCAAGAGTGCAGAATGCCTTAAACTCACGTCATGGAACAATAGTTTCACTAATCCTTCAGGGGCAGCATTTCTGCTATCAAAAATACTCAGACTGGAATGGTATAATTCAGCTGAGGAGCCTTGCACGTCCCCCTTCACATGCTCACAGCTGCAAGGACCTGTTGGCTCAGTTCAATACTGTCAGCAGGGTTGTGTGGTACAGGAACCTGTTTGTGCTTGCATACCAACATCAACTGTAGATCCAATTGTGTTATTTTCCCACTTTCCTGCAGTTTAAAGTTTTTATTTTCTTTCAGACTCGCTGTGACATCAAGAATGGAACTATCCTGCAGCTGGCGGTCTCCCCGGTAAATGCTTTCCTCGCGTCACTTTTTCTCAGTAGCTATCTTCATATGACAGGTTGATCCTTCCCTGTCAGCTTTTCTTTCTTCTTCTCCCAAAACTGTAGGGGGCTTACCTTTGTTGCAGGCCGTTCTACACAGTGAGGCCCACACTCTTATTTTCATTCCTGGTTGTGGTGTGTATCTTTTCTTTGGATACTCTGCCCTTTTCTAGGGCTCTCTGTAAATAAATCCAGTATACATTTTTATTGCATCTCATAGGTTAGCATGTTGTAAAGCACCTGACAGTTGTGTTCTCAATATGAGTGCAATTAGTATGATCAGCTGGAAAGCAACAGTACTGGTGACTTAATGCAGAAATTAAAAGATGAATTTGATGCAGAGGAAGTCATTCCTAGTGAATTCTTGCTGTTGTGACCTCAACAGTTGTCTTTTGCAGACATGCTGCAGCTTGCTTTTTATTGACCTTCTTAAGCCTCTTGTGCAAGTATATGACATATTGCTGAGAGTGGGCAGAACAGGAAGAAGTTATTTGCACAAGAGGTGGTTGAGAGGATACCATTCATCTATGTCTGAGAAGTCTTACAGAATGTCATGTAGATAGACAAAATGAGCTTGTGCTTCTCTTTAAGAGGGTTTTTTTTTAAACATTGTATTTCTTTAATGCTCTCACTCCATATTTCCATAATCACCTGCTCACCAAGAAGAAAAACAAGCATTTACTCAAATGTGTAAAGTAGCATTTTACTTGCCTCCTGCTTGGCTGTAGCTGTTACTGAGTGCAGCCTTTTTTAGGTCTATCTTAGACTTGCTGACTGCTGCTGCCTATCCTGTCACTGTTGGTATCTTTCTGCCCTTGCTGTGTTCTCTCTGCCCATCCATGGGCGTCTGACAGAATGCTGATCTGGCAGAACTCTGTCTGCAGGTGACTGGCCTGTAACTGGCATCATCCATCATTCCTCCCAGTCTAGGGCAGCTCGCCAGCTGATGGAGAGGATCCAGTCACACAGTATGGAAGCCCGACTGGATGCTATGAAGGAACTGGCTAAACTTTCAGCAGATGTGACCTTTGCCACAGAGTTCATCAACATGGAAGGGATTACAGTGCTGACACGACTTGTGGAGAGTGGTACCAAGCTTCTGTCTCAGTAAGTTTCCTGTACAATTCTTCCTTCTTAAACATTTCTTTTTCTTCTAGTAGTACTACTCTTTTATTAGAGATTCCTCCTATCTTTCTGGTTACAAGTACCCAAATGTCTGATATGTCCTTCAGATTCCTGCCTGAGTCCTCTCTAAAAGTTGGCATTATATTTGCCACTTTCTGCAGAGCACAGTAAGTAGTTTGGCAATGTTTCATTTTACCTTGGTTCCTTTAGAATTCTTCAGTGAATATTGTCTGGTCCTGGAGATCTGTTTTTTGTATTAATGGCTTGTTCCAGAATGTCTTCTAATGATATTCAAATGACAGATTTGAAGACTTTTCTTCTCTCTTAAAAACAAAATGACTGGAAAAAACCTAACTCTTATCTGGAAGTTTCGCCAAACACATTCATGGTGAACTCTTAAGCAAATCATTCACTTGGCTTTTCCACTGCAGTTCTGTTTCACTGAAAGCACTTTTAAAGTCTTGATAGCTTATGGCTGTAACATTTATAGGTCTTCCATTTTCTTCTGTATTAACTACTAATACATTTTCAGCATGTTTCGCAGTCTTTCCCACAATCTTTTTTAACCTTTCTGTCTTGTGATTATGCATTAAATTTTTCACAACTCTTCCTGTGCTTCTGTCTTGCTTCAAGTCAGGTCTCAGTATTTACAGAGTGACAATTTTTTTTTTTTTCTCTGACATTAAAATGTAACTGTGAATGTGTGGAGGGGTTATAATCTCCAAAGATTTTTTACATGTTCTCTGATATAAATTTAATCTGGAGCTCAAAACTGACAACAACTGGAAAACATAGCATTTGCAGATGGTTTAAATTTTCAGTTCATCATCTTAAAAGGCTTTCCCCTTTTCAGGGTGGTCTTTTTTTGACGGTCCTTGTACTGAATATTCCGGGGTTTGCGGAGTTTTAGATGGGGGTTGGTTTGTTTTTCCCCTCACATCAAAGTGGTGAATTTGTACAGTGATAGTTTGCACTGCTGGGAATAAATACTGCATCACTGCTTCTGTTACTCCTTGGACTAGCCAGATACTGATCCAGGTGGTTGTGAGTCTCTGGTGGCAGGAGTAAGGACTTATTGTCACTTGTTTTAATTTGTGCTTGTAATCAAGAAAAATATAATATGATTCTACAAAACAATGTTATTATCTTCATAAATGCAAACACTTTGTTGTTCCCCCAGCTGCTAAACTGAGGCCTGTTTTATTAGGAGAAGGTGGTGACATTTTTCTCTTACACAGCTTATTTAGCCTGGACGGGCTTTTTCCTTCCTACCAGATTTCTTGTAGCAGCATTCTTTGTTTTCTCAGTTACAGTGAAATGTTGGCTTTCACCCTGACTGCCTTCTTGGAGCTCATGGACCATGGTATTGTCTCCTGGGACATGGTCTCAATAACCTTCATAAAACAGGTGAGTTTGGATAAAGGGGGTGAGTGGATCCTATTTTTTTTCATGCTTTAGTGCAGCCTCCAGAAAGAGTGAGATGACTCTGAGAAGCTGAGTAGTCACTGAGAGTGCAATGCACCCAGCTTTCTGAATCCTGTCTCCCTTAGCTCGTCTCACTCGCCACAAGATTTCCTGAATGGGTATCTGTTGACCTGCTGGTTCATCTGTTTTTAGATTGCAGGGTATGTGAGTCAGCCTATGGTAGATGTCTCCATCCTCCAACGATCCCTGGCCATTCTAGAAAGTATGGTGCTAAACAGTCAGACTCTGTATCAGAAGATAGCAGAAGAGATCACAGTGGGGCAGCTCATTTCTCATCTGCAAGTGTGAGTGTCCACCCAACAGTGGCGTTATTTAAATCAATTTAATGAATATCTGCTAATTTGAAAATACATCCTTTTACCTTTAAAACCCTTGAACATGGTATTTTTAAAGTATTGCCGATATGATATCTTACTTGAACTTGAGGATTTCTAACATATTTTAAAAAAATATAATGTCATGGAAAACTATGCTCTGTGTTCTGGAAACACTTAAGCACATGAGTGTATATGGTGGTGCTGAAGGCTGAGCTCTGCTGGGCTGCAGTCTGTGCTATCTTCTCAACAGTGGAGCTATCAGTCAGCATTTTCTATCAGCTTTGTGCAGGCCTATGAAGAGCTGGATGGCATGAAAGTAGATTACCTGAATCCTGCTTGTCTATTGAAATGCAAGATAGTTGTATTAAGTGTTCTTATGGTGCAGGCAAAGCAGCAAGCTGTAATGTTCTATACTGTTTGTTCTTTTGCAATCTTTCCATGTTTGTTTCTGCAGGTCAAACCAAGAGATTCAGACATATGCCATTGCCCTCATCAACGCCCTCTTCCTGAAGGCACCTGAGGACAAGAGACAGGTTTGTTCTTGCTTTTTGACTTTAAACCTGAATAATGGTTACTGGCTGGCTGTTTATGCCTCAGAAATCATAGTGTCTGGGCAATGCAGACCTTGGGCCTTGCCAAGAATTTAACATAGCTCAGTGTGGCAACAGTAGGAGAAAAAGTATGATCCCATTAGTAATGTGTTCTGGAGCAGCACGTCCATTTAGGAGGTGCTCAAAAAGGAATCTGACAGGCCTTGAGAGACAGTAATCCTATACATCATGGCATTTTTTTCTTTTTTTTTTGAAGAAAGTTAATTCCATGTGAAAGAGGTAGGCTGAGTAGAATCCTTGGGGTTGTATATACGTACTAAACAAACGCCCCACCTCCCTGCAAAAAGAGACATTTCTTAAGTGATAGGGAGATATTCCTGCTAAAAGTCCTGCTAGCAAATGTGAGAAATGAAACACCTGTCCTGCTTGGAGGAAACCTCCAAGACCTTAGCTACATGCAAGATGTCCATATGTCTGTATTGTGTAGCTTTGCTGTGTTAAGCCTTTCTTCTCCAGTGCCCTGTTTGCTGTGCCTTATTTCTGAACTCTGAGCTAAATCCTGTCTGCTTCTCTTTGTGCCTTTTTTTTTTTTTTTTTTTTTTTTTGCTTTCTGCCAGCAGGACAAGCTGCTTAACCCACTAGACCTGCCCATCACTGTAAGTAACTCAAGCCTGGGGGCTGGTCATGCGGAACTGTAGGCACGTTAGCTTTTCTCCAGTTGTGCCTCCTTGTATCTCAGGGGTGATGCATACAGGCTTCAGAGAGTGGCTGAGCCTAGGGAGAAGGGCGGGAAGACTCCTGGGGCTGTTCTCAGATTGTGAAGGGGAGAAGAATCAGTAGAAATCTTGAATGACTTACTGTGCACACAAGATAATAAAGGTGATCGTAAAAGGAGACTGATACTACAAGACTGAGCAGGTAAACCAATTTTAAAACTGGAATCAGTTCTTAGCAGTCTGGGTCTCCTTCAACTTACTACGGCCTGGTTTTATGCCCCAAATCTTGCCTGTGTTAATGACAGTTTCCTATCCAGCTGTGTCACTCTAAAGGTAGAGCTGTTTGTCTGTGAAGAGCAGTCACAAAATTTAGTGCTGTTGGTGGTCTAGAGCATACACTGCCTAACCTGTGACTTCTCCCTTACGGGAATTTCACTGTAAGACTGTTTTTTGCCCTGTGCTATCTCCCGAGGAATCACTACTCTTGTTAGCAGGTTGATTTGGAACCTTATGTATCTTGAAATTCTGGTACATTTTTTAGATTTTTCTGGTGACACTGAGAATGCTCCATGTTTGCCAAGGATGCAGTGCCTTCAGAGGGGAAACTATGGTCCAAATAAATGTCACGTAATTTCTAAAATTCATGTGTTAAGCACATCCATTAAAATAAGAACACACCCCCTTGTTGGTAACTTTGACCAAGTTACTAAACTTCATGGTAAACAAAATTCCAAAGGATCTTACACTTTTTTTCTTTCCCTCTGTCCCTCCTTCCACCCCCCTACCCTCTGAACACCGTCCCCATGACCACAAAGGGTCATGAAAATTGACTGAAATACCTTTCACATGAATACAGGCTGAGAGACAGGGGATTGCTCAGCCTCAAGAAGAGAAGGCTCAAGGGCATCTTAGCAATGTGTATAAATATCTGATGGAAGGGATAAAGGAGAGGGAACACTGTTCTTCTCAGCAGTGCTTGCTGACAGGACAAGAGGCAATGGACACAACTTAAAACCCAGAAAATTCCACCTGAACACACATACTCACAAACAATATGAGTGTGATCGAACACTGGAACAGGTTACCCAGAGAGACTGTGGAGTCTCCATCAGTGGAGATACTGAAAACCTGACTGGACATGGGTTCTCCACAGCCTGCTCTGTCTGATGTTGCTTGAACCAAGGGAGCTGGACTAGACGATCTCAAACTGTCTCTTCTAGCATATATGATCCTGTAATTCTTTGGCCACCATCAGGCAGCAAAATGGGCAGTACTGGACTCTCAGCAGAACATAGATCTCTTAGTAGTGGTTAGGCTATGTGCATGCTCATGCTTCTTACTATGCTATTTAGAACTGTTTAATCGTCTTTGTCTTTCCCGCTGTTCATCCACTTCAGTCATCTGTTACTTCATCTTGTGTACAAACTAATTTCCTCAGAGTAAGGATCCTTTGTGTTGCATGTGTTAACAAATCCTAACAGCAGGCCTTGTTCTGTTGTCAGTATTATATCTCACAACTCATAGTTAAAAGTAAGGACTCAGAGGATGGTGTGTTATCTCTGAAATCACTTCCTACTTCATCTAGCTGCTTCCTAGATAGCTTCCACTCGAGCCCTGATTCATTTGGGTTGTGACATGGACGCTGCACTTGCAGCCATTACAGCTTGGCTATCAGCCAGCACATCACTTCGTTTTAGGAGGTTTCTGTCTGGCGCAAAAGTGATAACAGGGACTTGGAATGAGGTTAATATACACACCTTACCAGACTCCTTATAAAGCCTGTCAAGGGCGGGGTTGATAGGAGTAGTTGGAACAGTCTTGGATTCCCCAGAATGCATAGCTGATTGAGTGCAATTGTCTAAGAGTGCACATCTGCTTCCAAGTCTCAGTCCACACTGCAGAGGAATGTGAAGAGATCTGACTTATGGTTCTTTTGGACTTCTCCAAGAGATGTATTGCCCAACAGCTTTTTCTTACCCAAAGATTTTGCTTGTAACAGCAAACTCCTGATAACACTCCATCTTGATGTTAGCACTTGTGCCACTCTCCTAGCAGGTGTAATGAGGTTGCTGATGTTTTTAAAAGTGCATCTTCACAATTTGCAAGGAAAGCACAGGTCAGATTTTTGCAGGTGCATGTGGAATTCATCCCAGAACTGAAGGTTTGCAGCAGATACTTGAATCTGCTGTGACTATTCGCCATCATGACTTCATGTTTGAGAAACTGTCTTCATCATCATGGTAGGAGGCCATGCAGTAAAGAGAGAAGCTAGAAGTTTTCCTTTATAAAAATTACTTACTCTTTATTTTTGTAAACTGAAGTGTTTCCGCAAGTTGTCCTAAAACTGACTTCTAAACATCTCTTTAGGAACAGAGACAAAGGAAATGTAGATGTCATGGGAAGAGTTTTTGAGAGGGAGGAGACCTGAAAACTGCATTATCTAGCCTGTGTTTTCATGGGTGCATACCTAGTTAAAGAAAGTTGTGAAGTACTGATTGCAGGAGCATCTCATAGAGGACAGATTTTTCTCAGCAGCCTACAGTATGCTCCCAGCTGCCATATCTCCTGATACGGAGCTCTCATTAGATGTCCCATATAAAGCTAAATTTTCTTCACTTCTTTGACCAAGCCTAGTGCCTTTCTCCATGTTAATGATATTTTGTAGGGGAGCCATACATGAGTTGTGCCACGGTAAAGGTGACCCTTGCATCCCAACTTGATGCTTGCTTTCTGGTGAAACGCCACACGAAATGGACAGTCTGCAGTAAAAGCGCTTTGTTACACGCTAGTGCTATCTCCAATTCACAGGCTTCCTTCTTTCTCTCCTTTCTGCACAGTGAAAGCTTTTTGTATATATTTCACTCATGTTATTTCATTTCTAAATTCCACAACAGGAAATGGCTAATGCATTTGCCCAGAAGCACCTGAGGTCTATAATCCTGAATGTAAGTATACCTGGAATTGACAGAGTGCTTCCTAATGTTCTCGCAGTAGAGGTTTCACTTGTGCAGAGTGTAAAATTCTGCAGCCCTCTGGGCACTTCCAGAAAAGTGACTCTTTCAAAAGTGAAATTTGAGCCACTTGTTCCAAAGGGAGTTATCAGGATGCTTCCTTCTGTTGTTACAAGAGCATTTATCTCTCTGCTTCTGATCGACTATGGAGGTTAAACAGATGAATCGTCATGTACAGAGATGTACATGCAGCCTGGCATATGCCTACAGCTAATACCTCAGTTTTTATACACATGCAAATTCTCTTCATTTCTACCCTATCTTTTATTTTGCAGCACGTGATCAGAGGAAATCGTCCAATTAAAACTGAAATGGCACATCAACTGTACGTGCTGCAGGTCCTAACCTTTAATCTCCTGGAAGAGAGAATGATGACCAAGATGGATCCAAATGATCAGGTCACTATTAGTGCTGAGTAACATGTGATAGAATAGGACATATAAGGGGCCTTATTCCTTAGCTCCCTATAATTTGCAGTAGATTGTGCATAAAGTTTCAAACCCACCCCTCACATTGTAGTCATCAAGATTATGGTATGCTCGTGACAGTCCTGCTGCATGCTGTGGGACTTACAGGGGTATAAGTGGTCACTGGAAGCCATGTATTCCTTTCTTGACCACTGTGATGCCAGCTGTCAAACTGATCACTCTACCTCTTTGGAGGACACATCATTTTATCCATTTTCTTGTGTCCAAGAAAGCTGGATGTTTTTAAGGTGTTTGTTACTCAGTTCTTAGATGCATTGTAGTCTTGAGTGAGAAATGCTTTAGCATCATCTGAATGCCTAGGGAATGCCATTCACTAAACTTGGGGCAGTTAAAGGAAAATGCAAACAAATATTTTGCATTATCCAATATACTGAAACTTGCCATTTTGAAGTAGATTGCCTCTTCTTATGCAGTCTTAATGACCTTTGGCATCTTTCTCTGTTCACTTTGTGAGCTCTGGAGAGAGAGGCGGAACTGCGAATTATGTGAAAACACTGCACTAGTGGTTAATGACATGTTACCATTTCCCTGCCTTCTGTCCTTCAGGCACAAAGAGACATCATATTTGAGTTGAGAAGAATTGCATTTGATGCAGAGTCTGACACCAACACCGTCCCTGGCAGTGGAACAGAAAAACGCAAAGCTATGTACACCAAGGACTACAAGATGCTGGGATTCACTGTATGCATCTAGAGAGTACTGACTGTAAAGCATGTAAAGGCAATCTAAGTGATCTCCATCAGAGTTTTGGGGAAATAAGGAACAGAAATAGTTGTTTGTTTTACCATATTTCTGTATTTGATTTCTAGAAATTTAGCTACACTCAGACTCCCAGGGAAGATCATTATGAACTTGCTGATTAGTTAAATGCCAGGGCTCATTAGGCACATTCTATAGAGCTACTTACTTAAAATACACACCTATTCTATGAAGAACTTGGAATCAGCCTTGCTCCTAGGAAGTTTGGATAACATTGTCAGCAAGAGTCCAAAGTTACTCTTTGGATAGATGTGGGGAAGTGCTTGAGGGACAGGTAGTTGTAAAAATTAATTTAGAAAAGGTTCTCACACAATTTGTTTGGGTTTTTCCTACACATTCTTTTCACAGAATCACATCAATCCAGCTATGGATTTTACTCAGACTCCTCCAGGGATGCTGGCACTGGACAACATGCTCTACTTGGCCAAATTTCATCAGGACACCTATATCAGGGTAAGCGGACCTGCTGGATTTTTGTGGCTATTAATACATCAGCAGCTCTTCTTAGTGTATGTTGCATCCTCTTCCTGTAGATTGTTCTGGAGAACAGCAGTCGAGAAGATAAGCATGAGTGTCCCTTTGGGCGCAGTGCCATTGAACTTACCAGGATGCTTTGTGAGATCCTACAGGTTGGAGAACTCCGTAAGTACCGTTTACTACCCCAGCTTTCCAAGTTGCTGGGCTGATACTTAGAGACTGACCCATATTCACAACCATTTGTACCTCATCTCACTTCTGCCATGTAAGGACAGGGGGAGCTTGGAGTGGCAGTGTCATTGTCCCACTGATAATACTAGTATCGAAGTGAAGTAAGGAATTATGTGCACTCTGGTTCTCTGAAAAACTGACATAAGCGGGCTTCAACGTCCTTTAGCTTCAGCAGGGTGCTGTATATATAAAAATAATTTTAAAAAACCCAACTGCACCCACTTTAGAAACCATTATGAACTTGAGAATAGTTTAGTAGCTCTGGCAGTGTCAGAACAGCATTTTAGGACAATTAGTTACTATAAGAATACTAGAGGAAAGGAGGAAACAAATGCAAGCAGTCATTTGAGTGTACTAGAATGAAAAGGGCATGAGACACAGAGGTTTGCATGGTGAAGTGTGGGGATAGTTGCCATTCCAAGTATAGACTGTCTAGGGGGAGACAAAGCATTGAACTGTGTAGATTTCTTCGAGTTAGTACTATTTTATACCATCAGGTTTCTGCCACTGTAGTAGATTGTAGTTACTCGTAGTAGCTCTTGTGCAATATGCTTACGTGGTTGTGGTGTCTGTTTCTTCCTGAAGCCAATGAAGGCCGGAATGACTATCACCCGATGTTCTTCACCCATGACCGTGCATTTGAGGAGCTGTTTGCCATCTGCATCCAGCTGTTAAACAAGACCTGGAAAGAAATGAGGGCAACAGCAGAAGATTTTAATAAGGTCAGAGTGGAGAAGAGGTATTTCTGTAGAATCATTTGCAGAACAGCATGTGCTCAGTTAGCCTGTACACCTGGTTAGAGCACAGAAGGCATGACAAGTCGTTGACGTGGGCTATAAGGGAGGGCGGTCCAGCTTTTATTTGGTATGAGCTGAGATCATTCTTTGTTATTGTGGACCTTCAGAGTCACCAGTAAGTTGATGCTCCTGGCCATGGTTATTGCATGTCAGTTCTTTGCTGACACTGAGCTGTGCAATCGTTCTCTAGCTGCTTAATGGCAGCAGAATGTGACTTGCTTTTCATCCTGACCAACCTCTTTAGGTTATGCAAGTTGTGAGGGAACAGATCACACGGGCTCTCCCCTCTAAACCAAATTCCTTGGACCAGTTCAAGAGCAAACTGCGTAGCCTGAGCTATTCTGAGATTCTGCGACTACGCCAGTCTGAGAGAATGAGCCAGGATGACTTCCAGTCACCACCTATTGTGTAAGCGCCTAACAAAAACAGTTGCCTTGTGTGCTGCTTGTTGTCTCCATTTTCTGCTTACTATTCCAATATTTGATTGCCAGTGAGCTGAGAGAGAAAATTCAGCCAGAGATCCTGGAGCTGATAAAGCAGCAGCGCCTGAACAGACTTTGTGAGGGAAGTAGCTTTCGAAAAATTGGAAATCGCAGAAGACAAGGTAAGGTGACAGCACCTACTGCTTTTTTTCACATGAAGAACTGTGAAGAACTAATGGATTAATCTGTCAGCAGGCACATTGCCAGAAACAAAAGCTGGTTACCTGGACTGTCTATACCCAGTCAGTAGTTTGGGATGGAACAGATGTGCAATTCCAAGAATACAGCCGAACTCTCGTGCTGAGGAACTGGGGGATTAGAGAGACTGGGTGGGCAGACTGTAATGTAGTGGCTGTAGACCTTATGTGAATGATCTTGCTCAGCTTAATCTACTTGATGTTTGTTCCAGAAAGATTTTGGTACTGTCGCCTGGCTCTGAATCACAAGGTGCTACACTATGGAGATCTAGAAGATAATGCCCAGGGTGAAGTGACCTTTGAATCTCTACAGGAAAAAAGTGGGTTCCCATTACTGCTCTGAGCATACTGTGTAACGTTCTGCACTCTGCTGTCTAGAGGCTGTTATGAGAACTGTCCTAGAGATAAGAGAATAAGACCTGTGACTGAAGCCCTGGCTGAGACCAATTTTTGGTCCTTGACAAAATCCTTTGAGTCCTGGGACTGCTTAGCTTTTCTTGTAACAGCCAACTCTAGGGACGTGTTACTGTTAATGTGTTTTGGAAAACTGCAGGAATGAGCTACAAAAACAGGATCAATGCTCAGTTGCAAAGACAAAACAAAGTTCTGTTTTTTCCTGGGTAGGATTTCTTCTTTGTGAGTTTTACTTTTTTCACTCTTAGTTCCAGTTGCAGACATCAAAGCCATTGTCACAGGGAAGGATTGTCCACACATGAAGGAGAAAAGTGCACTGAAACAGAACAAGGCAAGTGCTCCCTTTTTGCCTGTAATTAATATCCAGTGCTGTAGAGTTGAAGATGAAAAGGAAGTAATGGGAGCAAGTTATCTTCCATAGAGGAAGTATATTGTTTACAAACCCCATCTCATTTCTGGGCCTTTTCCTAGTGCTGATTTGTGATTTCTGGGTGCTGTGAGTATAGTCTGGTTGTGCTACAGGCTACTGAGAGTTGGTGGTATGGGAGAGTACATGGAGCAGCAGGAAGGCAGCTTCTCTTGTTGGGTTAGTGGGAAGAGGGTGCTCTGATGTTTTGCTCAGTTGATGAGTGAAAGATTCTTTTTCTGTTCAGGAAGTGTTAGAACTGGCCTTCTCAATATTATACGATCCTGATGAGACCTTGAACTTCATTGCACCCAACAAATATGAGGTAAGAAACGTAACAGTTAAGCAGTAGAATATAAAGCAATTAACATCAGCTTCTTATTAAGGCTTGAGGAGAATCTCCCACCAGGTTCATTCTTAGAAAATGTTGCTGATGCTTAGCATGAATCTTCCTTTTTTTTATTGTTTTTCCGGTTGTCTTTATCTTTCTAAAAAAAAAAATCCTGCACTGATTTCTTAGTCTGGACTGCTACATTCTTCTGTGCAGTCCATTTTTCCCTTTTCCCCATTCTATAAGACACCAAAGCCTAAAATAGCCTTGGTTTTTCTGATGTTATGCCACAATAAAAACTCTTGGCCCTCTCTTAGAGCCCTGGGGTCATTCTTACCTCTAGGCTTCTCACTTCCACTGGAAATCTCTCTGGACATTGTTTTGGTGTTGGTTTGGTTGTTTCGTTGGTGTTTTTTTTTCCTCTAGGTTAACTGTCTCCCATGTTTCTTATGTTGGAGCTGTATAGGAGTACCTCAGATTGTTGCATAGATGGAAAGATTCAACATAACCAATAGTTTCTGCCTGGAGTTGTGAATTATCCCTTTTTTCCACAGTACTGTATCTGGATTGATGGGCTTAATGCTCTTTTGGGGAAGGACATGTCCAGTGAGCTTACAAAAAGTGACCTGGACACGTTGCTGAGCATGGAAATGAAGCTGAGACTCCTGGACTTGGAGAACATCCAGATCCCCGAA
>NW_008616232.1:0-31936 GCF_000691845.1 Merops nubicus
TGGCGCTCGCTCGTGGAGAGGCTGGCCAGTTCTTTGTTTCCACGGAACACCGCCCATTTTAGGTAGTTCTTGAAGAACCAAGTTAAAAATATTAGAACTACGTCAATTGCTGTGACTTGGGCCCATTTATGCATTTCCCGTGGAAGCCTGTTGTTTCAAAGGGAGAGCCAATCCAAACTGGTTCAGGAAGTCTCAAGGTCAAGGCGTGAACGTGATTTTCAGTCTGCTGCTTGTTGTGCATGCAGTTTTTGCTGTTGGGGGAGAAATGAAGGCAAGGCTCCTGAACAACCACTTTATCAAGATAACTGGGGTGGAGAGGAAGAGCATCAGGCAGAGAGCAGTATATCTACATTGCTGCTGAGATAGCTGCTGTTCGCTGTATTTGTCAGGATGTTTTGGACAAAGCCATGCCTAAAAAGCTTCAGTGAAATGTAAATGAGTAATACACATCCAATGGTGTAATATACTTGGAGAAATGGTGTAAGGTCTAATGATAAAGTGAAGCACATCATACAAGTAAATGTACATAAACCTATTTACATGTGCATACATGATGTATGGTCCTGGATGTTTTATTTCCTTCTAAAGCAGTTCTGTGTAAAATATATCTTAATAAATTTAAGCTTTCTAATGCAAATACCTACCAAACACAGCTCTACCACAGCCACACAGGGATAACAATTTGAACTTCAGCCTGCTCACATCCTAAGGCTTATTTCAACTATTTGAGAGGACAAGCGTGTTGGAATAAACCTTTTTAATGCATAGGATTTGAGCCCATGAACTGCTCTTTGGTGCACTCACCTGCAGAGCACTGGTATATGGCATCTGCTGATACCTCATGGAATTGCCACATTTTTGATAAATGGCCAAGTACAACTCTTTTAGTACACTTCAGAGAACAGAATGGGAGAGTGCTATAAAATGACTATAATAATCCAGGAATCTGCACTGCTGTGTGTGACTGGGGAAAAGCGGGGCTTAGATGGGGGCTTACAGAAACTGACAGATGAGAAGATTCACTGTTTAATTTTCTTGCTTAAAAGGAAAGACCATGTGGAGTACATTTAAAACAATAATTTCTAATTAGAAGCAATCGCATTTCTAGAAAAAGTCCAATAATGAAGGTCTTCTAGAAATATATCTTAACGTAGAATTACAGTTGCCAGAATAGAACTGGGAATATTGCTGTTATTGTGTATCCCTAAAATTTATCTATCTGGTATTAATAATTAAACTCTGGTTTGGGTGTATGACAATATAGATCACCATTAGCCTTCCGTACAGTGTAGAAATAATGGGACATGAGTGGAATTGGACAAAATTCCCCTGATCTTTCCCTGATCCACATAGCCTGTATCAGACACAATTCTCATTTGCTTTTGAAAAGTCACTTTCTAGTCCTTTTTCTCTGAAGAGCTGCCCTACAAAGTGCAAAGCAACACAAACCAATTGTTTAGGCTGAAAGCAAAAGGCAGCTGCGCTCCACCTCTGGGACAGCACACTGTAATCTGTAGCATTTCCTTGACCCTCAACAGCTATAAATCAGAGAAATTACACCAAAGTTACTGGCTAAACTTTCATAGAGGAAAGTCAGCTAGAATGAAAGAGTTCTGGCACATACCATAAAGAATAGTGTCACTTACCCAGCTTGACCTTCAAGGTGCTGTGCACCTTAACTGTGCATATGGCAGTGTGATAAACATCAATGCTGTGGGGAGAAAATTCCTCAAACACTCATTTCATAGTCTGCCACAGTATCACTTCCAGTGCTTTTAGGAGAAGTGAAGAGAGTCTTTTATCAGGGTTTAGATAAGGTCAGGAAGATGGCATAGGCAAATCATGTTTTCAGAATTTAATTTCACCTTTTTGCCTCCTACTTAGAGTCCCTAATTTGGATTTTCGAGGTTTAATAAGTCTCCATCATTCTTTCTGCTGAGATGCTCAAAATCTAGAGAGGGCAGAAGATGGGGAGAAGTGAGGAATAAAAGGAGTATACCTGCAGGTGCACAGCTAATCCTGCTGTGATGGTAAATATTCATAAGAAATGAGCTAAAAGCCTATGTTGCTGTTACTGTACATTCCTATGTCCTGCTACATAAAATGGACCGTGACAGATACTAGAAGAACCTCAGTCTGATTATTGTACTTAACCAACAGCAGGACTTGCTCAGACTTTGACTCTCAAGTGAATTCTTGGGGGCTGGTGTGGAGATTCCAGTGTTCTGTGCAATTACACGAAGGCTCATGGCAGTTCCCAGTAAATCTCTGGAATTGCAGTCGCATGCCTGTAAATTACTCCCAAGGCTCTGACCTTCCACTGCTTTTCAAGACACATAGTACCTATCTGATACTTCTGAGCTTTAGTGCAATCAAGACAGCCTACTCCCTACCCCTCCATAACATCCACAAAAAAAAAGTCTAACAGAAGCTAAGCAAAGTAAACATTGTACAACATGAAGTCTCTGCCTAAAAATGGTCTAAATAACATGCTAGTCAGACCTTCATATGTCCTGAAGCTTAAGGTGATATTTAAACCATTAGAGTGAATTTCCTCCAACATAGCACATGTTTTTAACCAATAAAATCAAGATGTCATATTCCTGGCTCTCTTTGCTCCTTCAAATATGAAGCGCATATGTTATATAAGATTAAATCACCAGCTCTTCGAGAGGCACAGTGTGGTATCTCAGCACAGCACATAAAGGATAAGAGTAAAGTCTTGAGATAGTTTTGCATTGGAAGCTTCACTGTAAATATTTCACACACCAAAACAGCAGTCACCAAGAAAGGACAATCAGTATTGTCATATTTAAAACAGTAAAAAAAATACATCAAGAATATTTTAAAACTTTTGTTACAAGTGAGAATCAACATCATTTATATAACCCCAAGGAAATTCACAGTGCTTTAATTTACAGAAAAGACCAGTAAGTTTCCAAATAAAAAAGAAGTTTCTTAGAAAACCACAAACAACAATAGTGCTAGGTTTGTCAAAGTGGCAGCATGTCAGAGGTGCTCAGATACTGTATTGTAGGACAGATGGGAAAGCAGGCAAAGAGATGCTTATTTGGAGAGAAACACTCATGTGGTCAATAAATGTACCTGATGTGATGTGAGAATAACTACTGAAAGAATCTGTTCTCTCTTTATCAAAATCTGATGTGGGATTCAGCTCCACTCTTTATCTGCATCTCTGATACGTTTAAAAATCAGAGAAATACTTGCAGAACAGAGGTTCCATAAGAGTGCCAGTTACCCTACAAGGCTGTTGTTTAATGCTCAGAGCAAAGAAGCACAACTTTAAAGTCTGATGCATACAAGGGCAGGAGTAAATGTTTAGGATTGTTCTGTGGAGTCCGGCAGAGTGAGCCGAATTAAACCTGTATGCAATTGCACCCATTAAAGCAAGGGGAAGCTGAAGATGCACATCTTCTTTTCTCCAAATGAGATGAAGACGTCAGATTTTCTTCATTAATTCTTCTCCCCACTCTCTTCCATTTTCTTTTCTTTCAATTAATGAAGACATTTGAAACTACTTACTCTAACATCCAGAGTAGGTCAAATAGTACCAGCACCACAGAGTTACTCCTGAGGCATTATACGACTGAAGCCTTAAGAGTGTCTGCCTTCAAATGCCTGCCATAGACCAGAACCTTTGTATACATTCCTCATGGTCAAAATGTTCTGGAGGTCAGTATTTTGGAAGGTTGTGGTTCATATTCAATCTTTCATTCAAGAAAATGTAGCTGCAATTGTGGTGCATAAAACTCTATTCTTGCATTAGAAAAGAAACCAAAACTATTTTACTGCTATTTCAAATTCACACACTTAAATTCATTCCAAGAGTATGAAAGAGCTGGAAATGTTTCTCTTTTATTAGAATAGCTTAGAAAGTCTCTTCACCATTGGTCAGAGATTCCTTTCATCCAAATATTTATCACACAAACAACAAAGACCTTAAAGGATTTTAAAGAAGATGTCTGAGATCAGAGTCTGGCCCTGTGGATCTTGATTGCTTATAAGCTGAAAGCATTTTTTTTTTCCCCCATAATTAATGACATTACCATTCTTTTACTTGAAAGACTTTTATCCCGTAATAAGAGGGTAAGTAGGCAAAACCTTCCTTTCCTCTAGTGATCACTGGCCCCATGTGCTGTAGTCACAGACAGGTGTGTGTTTGTACAAGTCTATGTAAGAAAATGAGCGAGAAAGTGCATAGAGTAAAAGAGGAGATAGTCTGCATGCTGGAGCTCCAGTGCCTGTGGCTGAACTACGTAGCATTCAAAAGTCTTTAAATACAAAGCACAATTTGTTTGGAAAGTTACTGTCATTAAAACATCAACAGAGAGATGATAATTCCTTGCTAGATTGAGTAGTTATGAGTAGCTTCCCTTCCTTCGCCCTCCAGCCAGTCTTTCTTCAACAGACAGTTTGGACAGCCAGTGGAGCTGGTGCTGGGGGGCAGATTTTGCCTGTCGTTTTGTCGGGAGCATTGTGTGCAACTCTTTGGTGCATGGAATCAAGATTTTTGACAGTTTTCAGTGAATGAATCTTGCCAAATGCAAAACCAGCTTCCCGCTACTCTATCTCTTGGGGTTTATATTTCATTTGCAAGGGAAGTCCAAATTTGTGACCTAATCTAAGTAAGGCAAAGGGCAAGAGGTAAAACAGACAGATACAGTGGTATGACCAAAGGTCATTGACCAAGTAAGGACTTTTCAGTGTCTGAAAAGCCCCATGCATCAGTACAGGCTAGGGGCTGATCTCTTGGAGAGCAGTTCTGGGGAAAAAGACCTGGGAGTCCTACTTGATAGCAGGATGACCGTGAGCCAGCAGTGTGCTCTTGCAGCCAAGAAGGCCAGTGGCATCCTGGGGTGGGGTAAGAGGTTCATGGCCAACAGGTTGAGGGAAGTCATCCTCCCCCTCTGCTCGGCCCTGGTGAGGCCCCACCTGGAGCACTGTGTGCAGCTCTGGGCTCCACAGTTCAAGAAGGACAAAGAACTTTTGGAGAGGGTCCAGTGCAGGGCTACTGAGATGACCAAGGGCCTGGAACACCCCTCACATGAGGAAAGGCTCAGGGGGCTGGGGATGTTTACCTTGGAGAGGAGGAGGCTGAGGGGGGGATCTTATTAATGCTTCTAAATATCTAAAGGGTGGGTGTCAGGAAGATGGGGCCAGGCTCTGCTCAGTGGTGTCTGGTGACAGGACTAGGGGCAATGGCCACAAGCTGGGGAACAAGAGGTTCAACCTGAAGACAAGGAAGAACTTCTTTACAATGAGAGTAACAGAGCCCTGGAACAGGCTCTGCCTGAGGAGAGGTGGAGTCAACAGCTCTGGAGACTTTCAAGGCCCACCTGGCATGTTCCTGGGCATTGTTCTCTGGGTGATCCTGCTCTGGCAGGGGGGCTGGACTAGATGATCTTTTGAGGTCCCTTCCAACCCCTAACATTCAGTGAATCTGTGAATCTGTCTTCAGGGAGAAATCAGGTAGATGTTCCCTCTGCAAGTGAGCATGCTGCTTTTCCAAGTAATTCTTGTTGCAAGTTGTGCTTTCCTACCGTTCTGGGGATATTAACACTGCAGATCCCAGCACACAACCAAGTTCTTGGGGAGATGACTGAGGAAAGGGAACAAAAAGCCTTTCCATCACTGTAATTGTAGCTGCACACCAGTTTTACTGCTGTCACTGAACTCCCAGCCCCAAGGAAAGAGGGGTCCTCAAATTTGTGCATTTACTGCTCCCATATACCCTCTCTATTGCAGATCAAAATTCCTCACGAGCAGTCCCTGAGTGTGTGGCAGGTTATTGTCTGTGTAGGACTTGTTTCTCCCTTGATGCCTGATTCCTGCAGAAGTTCTACAGTGCAAAAGCTCTCTGTGAAAGCAAAGGAGCAGGTTGAGCAGGTCCAAGCAAGGAACATCACTTTGGCAAAGAACAGTTGCTCATCAGAAAAGAATCAGGGCTCTTTGGTAAAGCCTGAGCAAGTAGCACAAGCAGGTCTGGCAGTGGTTTAGCATTTGAAGTGTGCTGGTACGCAGCTGGCAGAAGAATCCTAACAGCAAGGTCACCATTTTCATCAGCTCTGAGAAACAGAGCTGTGGTGTTGCATCAGATGAGCACTGAGAATGGCCACTAGTAACTCCTGAAGCCTTTCACTCCTTGGCTAAATGCAGCAAGAAGCACATCTAAAGCACCTGATCACTGTGTATTAAAATACAGATGCTGCCTGCCCTTTCCAGTGATAATTAATTCAGTTGAGCTGTGGCCTTAAGGGAACCATGTGGTTGTTTCTGCCTCAACAAAGAGCAAACGAGAGGTAAGAATTCTAAAGAGAGATGCGAAAGAAGCTTCTCATACACAAGGAGGGCTTGTGAAAGGAGAATCAGCTCAAAATTTCCAGATGTTTCCGACATTTGCTAGAAGACAGATGCAGAAGAAAGACATATGATCTGTTAGCTGAAGAGCAGGTTTCCTCTGTAATACGCTTGCCCCCATGCTGCCCGTGTCAATACTACTCTCATCCCAAAAAGCAGCCCAGTTACCATAGTTTCTTGTTTAGGATAAAGCTTAAGGAGAATTTTGTCAAGAAGATAAAATCAACTCATACTTCATTCTTTCTTCTTGTCACAGCTAGAGCTGTTTAGTACAGGCATGGCTGTCAGAGGATATCCAAAAAAAGGTCCCCATTTTTAACACTGTTCAAACTGTGTTTTGGCTTACTGCTGTATACAATAGCAGCAATGCTGCCAAAATCAGTTCAAACTATTTTACCCTACATGTGAACTAGAGGCAAGTTAACTGCAGACTAGACCTGGAGACAAACTGAGGCAAAACAGGCTCTCAGTGCTTCTGGACTTGGGAGGAAGGTTAAGCCCTGATCTATAGATTCAGCCTAGGTTTCAGCTGGTTATTTTAAGAAAGATGTTCCCATCCTTTCCTCTTCTCGCTTTCTCAGAGAACAATTCCTCAATTCCTAGCTGCTGATGCCACTCAGTTCCTTGTTCTCTGCCCCATAGATCCCTGTTCTGTGCCTGCACTAAGCTAGCATGCACCTATAGCTCTGAGGAGACACTCCACAAGAGAGAGAATTTCCTTTTTATAGGCCAAGCACTTCCCAGGACTGGTGATAATGTTAATTATAGAGGTGGCACAGAAGTGGTCTACTAATGGGTCTCAGGCCCCTTGAAGCTGTGTGTGGGACTACTGTACGGAGTTCTGCTGATGGGTATTAAGCAAAGGAGAAACATGCTTATCATAAGCATTGTGAGAGGTTTCTTAAAGAAACAAATTATTTTTTAAAACTTACACATATATAAACCTATACATAGGTATTCTTTATCTCAGTGTGGAACACATGCCACACTCTGGATCTTGTAGATGGAAGAAAGTCTCATAGAAATGCTGTAACAGAGGGAGGGAAGATCAGAGACTGAGCTTAGAAAAAAAAAGAGACATTTTCATTTGTGATCTGGTGAATTGTGATGGAAAATAAAATCTCAGCAGCTTTCATCAGTTGTTGCACTTGGCGGCATAAACTTGAAAGTTTTATGAGTTCATTGCAGAGCAACGGATCCCAGTACTATACCTTGACTCCAGGCTGTGCACAGCCTATTGAAATTCTTGACAATAGCCTCAGCCACCTCTAACATGAGTCATGTCTTTATTTCTGTTTACTTTAGTATTGTCTGAATTGCTACAGGGAGTTAGAAGGTGATAGCAGTTAATGCAGGACTTCCAGCTGCTCATAGACAGGGAGCAGGCTGCAGGAGATAACCCCTGGCAACTCAGGTCTGGGCAGAAGGCAAGCTTCACCTTGTGCTGCCAGGCAGTAGAGGGGTGGGGAATTGTCTTTCTGTAATGGTTTGAAAGCAAACCAGTGAGAGACTCCAAGTCAGAAATACAATTTAATTGGAAAAAATAAATGCAATAATACAAAGGAAAACCACAGACAGAGTCAGAATACAACCTGACACTCTGTAGTTAGGGTGGTCGTAGCAGTCCAGATGAAGCAGTGATCTCTTAGAAAAGATTTGGTAGCGCTTGTCCTCTGGAAATCCAGTGGATAGGGCCCCTGTGCTGTACTGAACCCCAGTTTATATCCAGGTGGGAGCACTTGGCTCCTCCCCCTGGGTGGAGCATCTCACAATGGGTTGATGTCAGTCTGTGAGTCATGCAGTGGGTCCTTGATGGTCCATTAAACAGAAATAGCTCCTGGGGGGCGCTCTGTATGCGTCATGGGGCGAGGCATGGATGGGCCCATTAACAGGGAGGACTCCTCCTGCTGGGTGGGAAGGGGTTAACATCTCCCTGACCTCTTTCCTTATCGGTTGTAGCCTAGGGTGTGAGGTCTGTCCTGGGCAGCTGCTACCCATGATTTTGTTAACAGCCCATGAGCACTGACATAGAGGGTATAGAATACACAGTTTTTGGTTCTCCCCACATTATGATAAACTGGGCCCAGCCCCTGTAACCATGACACTTTCCAAGACAGCAAGGACAGAAAGACAGCAATTAAATGCTCTTTAATGGCAGAACTTTTTAAACAAGCAACTTTGAGAAGTGTCTCTGGACAGTATCAGTAAAGTCATTTTGATACTAGGAGATTTTAATACATTGTCCAGATTTAAGTATCAGTCTTAAAGCAGTTCCATGACCACTTGCCTGTGTCATCATACCCATGGAGCTGTTTGACCTTGTTCATGCTGGCGATGCAGGTATAGGGGGACAGTATAGGTAGTCAAGAAGGCAATGTGCTCCCCCAGCACAGCTTGGCACTGCACCTCACCATCCTTCACACACAGCAGGTGTGTCCCAGCATAGCCTCAGAAGGTGGCCACTGCTCAACCACAACATGCTGGATCTAACCCTGGCTTTGTTTATGAGGAATCCATCCCATGTACCTGCCAGGAAATGGTCCCCAGTCCTCAGTAGATGTTGGCTTTGTTAGATGCTGGACTCCATTCTGACGGCTACTGTTCTGACAAAACTGCAGCGTAGAGGAGCAGTGTGCACATGTGGCCACCTTCATGGCCTGAAAGCTTACAAGCCTGCACAGATTTATTTGCTTTCTCTGTTGCCATGAACCACAAATACATTTCAGGGGGTTACACAAGAGGAGAGACTGTGCTGTATATTGTAGATTTACCCTGGGTGGTGTTTATGAGGCACAGAAGTGATACTGGTGTGACTTAAGCATTCCTAGCACCACAACTTAAAAGCCATGTTCTGCAGACGGAGTGATGAGATTGCAGGTGGTCAAGATGCAACCCGTTTGAAATGGCCAGGTCTTTTACTGTCAATGAGTGTTCTGTCCATGCCTTTCTCCTCTCCCACCCCCACCCTTACTGAGAAGATTTACCGAATGAGAGAGTGCACATAACAGTTCTGCAGCCTTTCCAGACTTCACTGCTCAATGACACAGGGTATTATCTCTAAGTCAGATTTGTAAGAAAACCAACAAATGGTATTGCATTTTAAATGCCAGTCTAATCTAGTAGTTTATGGTTTGTTGTGGTACCCGGCAAAGTTATTTATAATGTACAGTGCATTTTTAATTAACCTAAAAGAATTCTTCTTTTACAGGACCCAAAAGGGGTTAATGTAAAAACTGCCTTAAACATTTGCTGTTCAGTGGCATACAACAATTAAATTTATCTTAATTGACCAATTAGAGTTAATGGATGGAAGAACATATTTAAGAGGGACTGTCTGTTTTGCCAAGACCCCTCTTAAAGAGCTTATAAAAGGACCCTTTCGCTAGAGTAATTGGCTGGAGTAATTAGATGCTATCCTTCAAAGTTCAAGAGCAAGCAGATTTAGACCTATCATCAGAGAATACCTTTTGGTGCTGTCTGCTCCGTGCTACACCAGCTTTAATTAATGAGTATCACAGGGATGTCCTCAGATTTCTTTCTCTGAAAGGAAATACAGCTAGGTACTGGTGAACTGGGACAAGTGATAGTGGCTAGGATCTGTGTTCAGCAGCCTCTGCTTGGACAATCTGAGTTGTCTCAAATTAAATACCTCTTCAGTCTGTTAGTGGTTTGTCCTTCTGTCTTGCAGACATCTAGTAAATTTGGTCCAAAACCTTTGGTATTGACCCACTACATCTCCCTGATGGGCCATCTATGCACATGTACCTATTCAAGAATGGCTAGTTGGGTGTTTCTGATGAAAGTTTCTAAGTGAGGCTTGTTGACCCTGTTACATTTCAGGTATCAGACAGCATTCTTATTTCTGAGAGTTGAGTATTCAGCCTAACTGAATAACTGAAGAGTTCAAGAAAAAAAGCAATCAACCGACCAAAAGAACATTTTTTATGATTTCTATGATTTATGATTTTTTAGATTTCTACGTGAATTATCAGGGCAGTCAGATCCTCAGAGGTATGAATCAACAGAGCACACCAATGTAGCCCCAATGAGCATCTGGCACAGTATGGTTTTTCTCATCTAGATTCCACTGATGTAATCTCTCTTTCAGCTATGACACATTTACCAGTGTTTTTCTGGCTATGACTTGTGGATCCAGTTAGAAGAAGATGATACATTTCACAAAAAGAAACTGTCTGATGGCATGGCACATACCATAGATCAGGGGTTTGTTCCTGATTATTCTTTCTTTATTTTTGGCTGTGTAACCTAGTCACTAAAATTTAAAACCAGAGTCTTTATGTTCTATATAAATTTTATTGCCAGTTCAGTTTTCCATACTGCCCATGGAAAATACAGTGGGTTCAACATAACGACCATACCATACTGCCCTGCAGGACCCTTAAGACAGGAGCTGTCCTTTCCCTATACTAGCAGGATCAGCCACTTTCCCAACATCATGAAGCCAGGTCTGGGAACAAACCAGGGCAAAAATACAGTGAAGCTAGGATCAGAAGGAAACCTGTCTAGATGACAATAGCAGTACTAAAAAAAACCCCACCCACCCCCTAACAATAGAATAACGTTTTTTTGACTGGAGTGAGACTTAACAATCTCCTCTCTTGCCACTGTCAGCAGGACTTCAGTTATTGGTGTGGCCAGAGCCACAAAAGAATTTGTACAGATTATACAACCTTTGTTATTGACCAAAATGTCCTTCACTCTCAAAGGCTGTTTTCGCAGACGGCCAGCCCTGGCCGAAATCCCTCCCCCAGAGACTTTCTGAAGCAGTGGGCATTTATGCTGAAGAGGTCTGAGCCTCGCTAAGATTCCCAACTTAATTTTGCTACTAGGGAAGAGTTGGGGAGTTTTAGATAGCAGATGCCTGGATCTGTTGCTCTCAAGCCAGCATATGGTTGTTCTTTAGAAAGAAAATATTGAAAAATGCAATCATCTTTTTCCTGCATCATTCTAACAGTGCTTCCTAGTGCAGGTACTGCAAGGCCCAGTAACCTCGGGCAGTGTCAGGCAGACTGTATCCAGGACGCTTCCCTCCCCCTGGCAAAGGCCCGTCCCACACAGAGCGGTGTCCAGCCTCTTGGGTTTTAAAGTTCCTGAGCTCCTGCAAGCTCCGTGTACATAAATACCTTCCTATGAGAAGAGCAGGGAGGTTTGGCAGCTTTCCCTATGGCTTTTTAGGGAGATCTGAGGACATATGAAAGGAACTGACACTACTCAGAAACCTCTTATCTCACGGTTGTCCTTCCAGAAGGGATTCCCTTTGTACGTATCGGATTTGGGGCTCAACTACCCCGCAGCCTTACCAGGAAAACAAATGGAGCCCCCGGAATTCTAAACTAAGCAATACCTATCCGGCTTTTCTTTCCTGACACTTGAAGGAAACATCAAGTAAATGGAATTTTCTTGAGTTTCAGAGATTCACCCAGTTATTAAAACAGAATATTTCCAGAAGGATAAAAACAGAGCTTAACTGCTAACACCTATGGCTGAATGAAAGTGCCTGGTGACTCTCCTCTGTCTCCTAAAATGTCAGTTTCAGTTTCAAGATTAAAATTAGAGCTGGCTGTGGTCCTGCTGGGGAAAGACTTGAGTTGAAAAATCAGGCTTGGTATGATTAAAAATGGTACAGATTTGTGACATTTGTATGGGATTAATCTATTAACTAATTCTGTCTCCTCCCAATAACTCTGTAAAATCAAAACCATCTTCATTCTGCAATTCAAAAGTAGGTTTTAGTTCAGAATTTACTTCAGTATCTATATATATATTTATTTTTTTTTTAACTTGCCCTGATAATTCAGGCTTGCACCTGAAAACAGCAAGCTGAAACATTTTCCAAAAGGGAAAGGTTCACAAAAGCATTCTAAGTGAACAATACATATGTTTCCACAAAGTTTAAGGAAAACTCCTACATGCTGTAGCCTAAGATACAGAAAACCCATCCTTGCTTCTCCCAGGTCTGGATTTCATGCTAGATCCCAGAATCAGTCAGCACTAGGAGTTAGATTCTGAGTTGCTCACAACCCAGTGCCTGAAACACCAGTGATAGGGATAAAGAAATACTCACAGGCTTTTATCTCATGGCAACCAAAAATGGACACGGTTCTGCTGTTTTTCTAGAACACCCAAAAAAAAATTATTTTCAGTTTTCTCAGGCTCAGAAATGAATTTCTAAATTTCGGGTGTTGCAGCAAAGAACAGTTGTCTCCTGGTAAAGTCCTTTACAAACTGACGTAGCAGTCCAGATTCTGAAGTAATCAGAGTTTACCATGCTACACGTAGCAGATAAAATACCTTTTTCATCACTGCTTTAAGCTGTGAATGAGTTCACTGTTCTGCTTTCAGAGGCTATGTAAAAGTGTCTCAGATGAAAAGCTGAGTGAATGGAATGACAATTCAATCAAAAAGCTTGAAGGCATAAAGGGGAACAATACCAGGACGCTCTTTTAAAAAGTACCTGAGGGCTTTTCACACAGATAAACATGGTCACTTGAACCATGAAATCTGCACGACAGGCCAGGGGTTTTAGAGAGTGGGACCATGATGGGAAGGTTTATTGGAAAGTCTTGGAGCATCCCCTACTTAAAGGTATTGATTTTCACTTCAGTGACATGTGATTTCAGATTATTTAGGGAAGAGGATAGTGTACCTGCTGCAAAGCATCATTATAGACGCTATGTTACAGGGCCAGAAAAGATCTTTTCAGAGTGGCTAGAATTACCTCTTGACCTTTCACACACATTTTTTTGCCAGTGGCTTCAACACCAGTTTGTAAAGCAATACCTATCTGCAGAGGGGTTGTTGAGCACCAGCAGTTTCCCCATGTCAGCTGGCTACTTCCCCATGTGAATTATGTAGCCAACCTGCTGAGAGTATGTGAATCACTCAGGTTACCACATCTGTTATTTTATCAGTGTACATTCATTCCCAGAGTAGGGAGAGAAGGGCCACGTGTTGATACAACAGGCAGAGGGCAGCTGCAGAGATTCACACCACAAGATGGTGACAGGGCATACCTGCATACTTTAAAATCTATAAAGAGAGTCGGCAGCTTCACTGCATTCTCCCTGGGGCATATGGACACTGCCTTTCCTTGCACTGGTCTCTTCTTGACCTTGGTCTTGTTCTCTTCCTCTGCATTGTTCTGGAGGCTTGTTTGACCCCATTCAGACAGCTAAATGTATAAAACCTGTTCCGTTTTCTGGTGCTAAGCTAGTTTCATGTTGAGGACCCAGGCCATGCACACTCCATGGTAACGGATGCACAGCCTGACTCTCCATAGTACAGCTATGCTGCCAGATCTCTGACTGTAATAAACACATACCAGGAGAAAGCGTTTTGACACTTGGAAAGTGAACCAATAAGTGTGGAGCAAATGCTACATCTGCCCACACATAGAACGTTTTATTACAGAGAAAGAAGCAAGATTAAGCTACAGAAAATTGCTTGATCAGGGACAACTCTTGTCTTTTGTATTCATGCTTCAAGCTGCCATAAGTGAGCCACATCATCACTCAGACTCCCTGGGCTCTGGGCTGACAGCTCTGATGCTGTCTATATTGCTGGCCACTCCTGATCGCCCCCAGAGCAGAAGGCTGGGCTGCACTTCCCACAGGGGCCTGTTTGCTGAGCTCTCTGATGTCAGCAAAGTCAGTGAGGGTGCCACTTGAAGAATGAAAATTAAATCAGTAATGCTATAGCAATGCTTAGAGATAATTCTCATTATTACACAAGGTATCGTTACTTCTAAGCAAGGCAGTACTTGCAAGAAATTCATATATTATCTGAGTATCACAGGAGATTCAGACTTTGTGAAGTATTAGTGGCATGTTACTGCTACTTCTCCTAATCTAAGAATAAAACCTGCTTTTTTTAAAAGAAAGACAAGAAAAACTGAAAACTGTCATTACCTCCTTTGGAAGAATCATTTTCTCTGTTACCTAGAAGGCTTTAGGAATACCAATTTTACACCTTTTCCAAACACAACTCCAAATAGATTGAAAAAATGCAAGAATGTTTCCCACTACAAAACCAAGCCCATGTCTTCCACCAGTTCTGTTGTCTTGTGGAATCAGGTGCCAAAAATTCCGATTTCTATAAAAAAGTAGATCAATAAACTTTCTGGCTGCAGCAAATAATGATTGATTTAAGTTCAGTTTTGTCTTTCCGTTTCACTGACACCATTTCTAAGCTGGCATCCTCCTTGAAGTCTTCACTCTTATTATGACTTAAGAGTTATGCTAAACTGGGTCTTCTGAACAGATTATAATTAATTGGATCACATTTGTCTGATTGACACCTCATCACATCTCAGTCCAGGCTAGCTTCCAAAATCAATATTGCAGTCCCATCTGTACTCTGATTTTCAGGACTGCATGTGCAAAAGGAAGGAGTAGCTGCTGCATTGTGCAAACCTAAAGACACAAAGGAACAGGATCTGTAAAGATGCTCTAGATCTGTGTAGCTCAGTGTAGTCAATAACCTCCTTGTGCAGCCACGAGACACATCTGGACCCGGACTATATCTATTTAAAACTCTTTATTATGCTTGTAAGACAGCAGAACTAGCCCACCAACACTGAGCATCTCCAGGAGAGCCCACTGTGTGTTACAAAGAGGCCTTTGTTCTGCCTAGTTCCATTTGTGAAACTCCCACAGAATGACTGATGCAGACTTTTTTCTGAAGTGTCTATCGGCACATTTTTATAAATTGGAATTCCTTGGAAAAGTAGCATTGCCTAAATCTTCCATTCTTGGTGTTCTTCCCCAGAGTGTGCCTATGTGCAGAAGTCATTCTAGTTTGGCCACTTGAAAGCAACTGAGAGCCTATAACTCAAGAACCTCACCCTCAGCAGAAAACAGCAACGCTAGAAAACATGACTGTTAAATGGTTCCAGGTAGATTTCTGTAGGTCAGCTAGGCTAGAAGAATGTAAACATTACTCTGTGCCTTCACTTAAGCATGGCCATGGTCCTGAGGGTACCCATCCCTCTTTGACTTAAGGACTGGACTATAATAGTTTGTTGCTAACAGGAAGAACAGAAGCAAAACTCTGCCACAAGGGAGATGGACAGAGCAGTTATGTTAATGCAGTTCTAGGTGGTTGGCTTATTCTGTTACGAATTGATGAAGGGACTAAGTCTTACAAAGGGTTCAGAGTGAAATCAGAGGGTCTTATTCTGCTCAAAGATCACAAGTGTAAATATAAAGTGACTCCACTGAAGTCAGGATGAATTCCTCCCAGTTTTACACCAGTGTAGTCAAAGTCAGACTGTCACTAAGATAAGTAATTTTATAGAGAAGAATAGGGCAAAAGTGCTGAGTAGTTTAATTGTCAGAGGCTGTTTGTGCTGTGACTAAGGGCTGCTCAGCAAATCACTTGAAACTCATCCTGACAGTGGATGTTTTCCTCATTTTCTTCTGTCCTTTGACAGAAGTGCAGTATGGAAAGTTTCAGTGTGATGCAGATGTGTGGCCCGCATGGTCTGGGAAGCAAGAAGACTTTTACAGCACAAAACTGAGATTTTTGTCACTGCCAAACACTCAGGTCTCCATTTTACCTGTCTCAGGTCAGGCTTCCAAGCATTGCGCGAATTGAACATAGCAAAAGGTTACCAGAGATGGGTGACAAGAGGGTGCTGGAGAACAGGGCTGTGATTTGGCAAGGGAAAGAAGAAAAAGAAAGGCATAATAAGAGCTGTGCTGATGCCTTGAGGGAAATCTCTGCTGATGCTGTTGAATAGAAAAGTTCTGGGTGCCTATGAAGCTAATGATATAATGAAAGTAAAAAGTCTGTGGTGGCTGACATGCGATGTAAACAATGGCTTGAAGGGATCTATAAAGAGCAGACCTGCCTTTAATAACCTATTATGTATTATCAGCCGGCCCATTGTACCTTCTGGCACGGCGGGCGCTGGGTGTGGTGCGGCCAAGCCTCGCTAGTTCATTGCCAGGTCACCTCTGGGGAGGACGTGCTCCCTGTTTACAGGAAATGCAGGACAAGGGCTGAGGGCCAGTCGGAGTGCAAGCTGAAGCCACCACAGTTTGCCGGCTCTCTGGCTTGCCAGAGAGAGCGGGGAGGGCGTGTGCCACTTGTCTGAGGCCCAAGGACGCTGTGTTTTGTTTCCAGGCATGTCCAGCTTTTACTGTTGCTTTTCTTTTCTAGTGGTTTAAAGGTGCAGGATTGGGCAGGGGAATGGTGCACCCCAGGGTGCATATGGCGGAGCCTGAAACATGGATTGGCTGTGCAGGTTTGTGCAGGTGCCTCACCTTGCAGGCAAGAGCAGCCCATCCATCCCAGCACATCAGGGAGGTGGCTAGTGAAAGCTCACTGTCAGGCCTCCGTTATCCCTCCTCTACTTATACTGCCCCAGGCTGGGCCAGAGGACATTCCCTGTGAGCCCCGCTCCCTGTGTGCCTCTCACTGCCTGCGCTCCCTTCCAGAACCAGACCTGCACCAGCACCATTGCTCTGTGAGCGCTTCCTGGAGCGGTGGTTGAAGGTGGGAGTGTTTTGCCCATAAAGTGGTTCAGAACAGAGCAAAAGCCTTACACACCTGACAAAAAGTCCTCTTCCCCTCTCCTATAACCTGCAGCACACCAATGCAAGAAAGAGCAACACTGAAACTGAAACGCTGACAGCACAAGGAAGAACTCCTTCCTGGCCTTGGCAGGCAAACAGCTTGTGCCTCAGAGGGTGAAATGTGATTTTCCCTGTGTGACTTTGTCTTGTCAGGCTACACACATTATTAGCAGACATCATGTCTTTACTGCCCTTTTTAGACTTCAGCTGTAGTATTTGCCTTGCTGATCTGCTATAACAGAGAACTGACTGGCTATACACATGCTGCACTAGTAGGCATTTCCTTTTATTGGCTTAAAATGCGTTTGAACTTTAATTTCCTTCAGTAATGAGCTTTCCTTTTGCAGAACAGATTTTTTAAAAATAATTTACAAAAGCACACAAGAAAGTAAATAGTCAGTGTTCATAAAACAGGGTCATTCAGCTCCCTACCACCTCTCACAATTACCTTTACTGCATTGAGGTCATGATTTTAATTTTTTTCAGTAAGGATGTCACTGTCTGAGAAAGACAGAGTTTGAATAAGTAACTGCTGGGCATGTGACTTGAAATAAAGCCAGGGATAGGCATACTGCATGTAGAAAAAAGGTGCATTCAATCCATTTGGTTAAATAATGGAGACTGGGGGGGGGGTTTATTTGGGGTTTTTTCCTCTCTCACTGGAAGGAGGGAATTTTATACACATGGGCTTTGTATAATCCAACTGTCTAGGTGAAATTCTGGTCTCCCTCTTTCATCCAGTAAATTATATCCAGTTGTGAGTGAAGACCCCTAAGGCAGAGGAGTCGGAATGGGCACAGGCTGGGGTCTGTGGATGGGGAGGTTATGGCAGCAATTTACTAGTCACTTGTAAACTGAAAACATCTGACTCTGAGTTTCTACCTTCTTATGTAGTTTCCACAAACCTGCTTTTCAGACTCAAGGCAAATAATTGCCAATGCAATCACCAGTACCCACAGAAAAATATTTAGGGTCATAAATGACATTCATTTCAGGGATTTGGTGGATCTAGGCCTAACCGAACTCAACTCCATCACCTCTCATCAGCAAGAAATTTTAAGAATTGTCTTTTAGCAATCCATAACAGTGGTTTCACTAATGAAGGGATGGAACATCCTAGACAAAAACACATTATGTCCCCACAAAAGGCAGAGAAGAAGTCAACATTTGCCTCACAATCCCAGAGAATTCACTTACTCCCTGTTCCCAGCATGTGGAAGTGGTGAAGATGGTGAGCTGTGTGTTGATAATTACTGGCAAAACCAGCGTTTAATGGCAGCACACTGCTCCCTCACTTCCTGTGCACATCCCATCTGTGCTGGGACTCCTCCTGACCTGTGCTATGCAGGGATCACAGGTAGTAGAGACTTGTGTTTTGACTGCATTAACAAAGAAGCTAATGCTAATTACATGAGTCAGTTCAGCTTCCCCCTCCTTCATGGCTTCATCCTCCTCTCAGTCCACAGATCTTTCTCCTCTGAGAGGAAATGTAAACATCACTATAGAAGCTGGATAACCAGAGAGTCTCTAGAGTCCATAACATCTTTTTGTACCAATAGCTGTTCACAGGTGTCAGATACAGAGATGACTGGTAGAGTGCATCTATACAGCTTCTCCCTTCTCCCTGCTCTGTACTTATCAGCAGCTTTGCTAATTATAATGTAACTGATGCCTAATAGAAGACTTGTGTTGTGCTGCTTCCTCCTGCATTCATTCAGTCAATTTAAGGTTAGACTGTCCCAGAAGGCCCATTGCTTCCTTTGTTCTGCTGGCTAGCTCTTGGAATGATTACAGGCAGTTGCTGGAGCAGCAGATTATATGTTTGCAATCCGCTCTCATTCAGCCATATCATTGCTACGAGGACGAGAATTAGTTGGGGATTACCTTGTCTGTTGATACACTACCAACTCCAGGGACTATTTCTACCCTTGTTCTTCAAATCAACATTTTAACTAACATCTTCTATTGCATTAAAATTTATTCAGCATTTCTTTTAATGAGCACCTTCACCTGTTGACCAGTTCAAGTCTTCAGGAGCTGGGATTGCTAGGAGACCACAAGAGTGCAGACATATGAAATGGTGAAAGGATGTGAATTCATTGGCGTGAAAAAAAATGCTGAGTTTCAGGAGAAGTGTACAGCCCAGGAGCTCCATGACGACATAGAACAGTCTCAGAAGTGAAGACCTGGTGCTGCTGGAGTGGCTGGAGAAGGGCAAGGTGGAGAGGATGGCACAAACATGCCTGTGCCAATCCCATGTGCATATGAGACCTGTAACATTTTGGGACTTTTGTCAAACACAAGCCAGTGTCACTGAACTGCAGGCCTACTATAAATGAAGCCCATGCAGCAGTTCAGTGATATTGCAAGTTTTGCTACTCTATGAGCCTTTAATGATGCCATTCATAATGATTACCAGCCTAATACACTGAGGCATTCTTCCCAAATTATAATGTGTTCTTACATTAACATAATGCAGTCATTTTTTTCAGAGAGAGGGAGAAAAGGAGGGACTTAATTTCACATCTTCTGGGGCAAAATATTAAAAAATTGCAGAAAGGCTGTGAGAGTTAGGAAGAGACTGGCCAAACCATTCATAAGCCTCCTGAGCTCTTTCCTGTGTCTGCCTTGCCCTTGTTTCACTTTTGCTGAGGCCACCTTGTTGTTGTAGCTAGGCAGGTTTTCAGGAGTGCCACGATGCTGCCCACACTGGAAAACTGCAGACACTAATGATACACAAGAGAGGACAATGGTGAGGAACAGGGCTGCTGCTTGGCCCTCCGCTCACCCATGGCAAATACACCAGGCAGAGTGTAGAGAGCTCCCTGACTCTCTACATATGGAAAAGCTGTTGGCGTAAAAGGAAGGCTGGTGGCTGCACCTGCACGGGAGACACAGAGCCCTGTTCACAGCTGGGAAGTGAATGCAGATATGTAGGGAGCTTCCTTTCTGAAGGGATATATGAGTCTGGACATAGCCTTGGGAGTCTCTTCATTGCCCTCCCACTCACATTATCCCGTCTTTTCCCAGGCTCCTGTCTTGCCTTTGCTCTGAAGCTTTGGATTTGTTCACATCTGGGATCCCCAAGTGGGAGATCAAAGCAAAATAGAGATGAGGCGGAGCTGCGAAAGCAAATTAATGTTTCAGAGGAAATGAAAACTAAAGAAATCCCATACAATGAGTAAGCCAGGCCCACATTATAGACCGACTTGGTTGACCAAGATACCTGCATGGAGATGACATGACAGATTTTTTTTTTCCCAAGACAACAGACTTGCCCTGTTGGCTGCACACTGGAACCTACCCCTGGAAATGTAGGAGACGTGGGGCCACTGTGGTGTGTAAGCTGTGCGTAAGCTCGCAGCACAGCACTGTGGCCAGAAATATCAACCTGATCCCTGAATGTAAAAAACACAGTAAAGTCAGACAGGAATAGATGGGTGTTACCACTGCTATTCTTGGTACTCTTTTGCCAGTGCTGGATTACTGAGTTGTGTGTTGCTGTACCAAGAATGGTACTAAAACCAGCCGGTAGTGAACTGGTGCTGAAGCGGTAAGTAAATTGGGTAATGCTCATGGATACTTGGATAGAGTTCAGAAATTTCAGAATGATTAAATGATAGGAGGCATGACATAGCAAGACAGTAAGATCTTCACCTGTTTCAAAAGACAGAATGAAGGGACAGCCTGAATACAGCCTGTGAGCACCTGCAGAGTAACACAATTTGGAAGACTGTCCCCAGTTCAGCAGACAAAGGTTTAACAAGATCTAGTATCTGAAATTTGGAGCTACGTGTATTCAGATCAGCCATAAAGGACACTTTTCTAAGGCAAAGGTCAGGCAACACCTGGAGAGCCTACCTCTAGTTGTGCTTTGTGGTGGTTTTAAAATCACTGTCAATTTAAATTTAAAAAAAAAGTGGTTTTTTTTTCTAAAAGAAAATTTTGAGAAGCCACTGTCCACACACCAGATCCAGTATTCTTATCACTATGGCTATCCCTGAGTTTCTGGAACTGAATGCAGATTACCTTGAAACAACTCAAGGATTCTAGTATCTGATACCTTGTGCTTTAATTGATGACATTGGTATTACAATTATACTTTTCTCATCCTCTTGATGTTTTCCCAGAAAATCCATTGTTACAATATCTAACTTCCATTTTTAATGAGCACTGAGATGTTATTATGATTTTATTGCATCTATTTTGAAGGGTTGGCTAGGGAGGAACAAAGCAGTTCTGGTTGCAAGTATAAATGTTTTGCTCCAAACTGAGCCTGATCGTTTGAAGAAGCCTGAACAAGAAGTTCAGTTAACTTCCCACTGCTCCTTTCAGATCCTTCTACTTGCCTAAATGGCTGCTGTTGAACCTGGCAGCAAAAAAAAAAAAAAAAAAGGCTTGAAAAATCTTGTTTTCCTGCATCGGTTGTGTCTGAGCAATAGCAAGTGTCTGAGAACAGCAGTGAGCTGGTCTGCTCTTTCTCTCTGCAGTGCCTACACCGAGCCCTACAAGGTGTGCCCAGTCTCTGTGATACCCATGGAGGCTGTCACGTCCGATGAGGAACAGAAGAGTTCAGAAGATGAGAGCAGCCCAGATGATCCCAGCCTCATCAACAAGGTAAAAGAGCTGAAAATGGGGAATGCATGAAATGCAGAGAGGCAGAAATCATCTGCAGAAGAACCTGGATTCCCATCTCGCTCTGCTTTTTGCCTGGTGCTCATTTAGATATGTCAGAGCTTTACTCTCCTGATGTGTTAGCAACAGTCTACCTCTATAGCGTGTGGCAAAGCCAAAGACCTGCTGTCCTAAGATGGACCATGAAAGCAACTTCTGGAAAAACGCCTCGCTCAGAAGAAGGATTTAACTGCATTCTTGAGAATTTTAAAATTACATTGGATAAAGCAATGAAAAATACATTATTTGGACTGGTTCTGCATTGGCTGGGAGCCTGTGACCTAGTCTAGTCGAGAGGTTTCTCTGCCCGTGGCCGAGAGGTCGGATTAGGTGATCTCTAGGGTCCCTTCCAACCATTCTGTGATTCTATGCAGTAAGTTATCTAATAGGTCTCTGCCATCTCAAAATTCTTTCATCATGGGAAAATTTGCTCATGTTTGGGTTTATTTTACTGACCTCTGACAAATAATACAGCTTTTTTAAAAATTAGGGAGAAGACCATGGAAATGTGACCACAGCTTAAGATCACAAAAGGCTGTTTTAACCTCCATTAAGCTGACTAACAGTGAAGTTGTTAAAGAAATTACATCGAACAAGTTCTGAGCACAAATTTATCTTTGTTTTTCACAGAATTTGTGTCTGTGTGTGTTCTTAAAACCTGCTATGAGCCTAACAATCTAACGTAGTGTCTCTGAGTACAAGCACCCACTGCATAGCCCAGATCAGGTCTCTTAAAGCATTTCCAGAACATGAAGTTTTGGTTAGGGACAAGTGTAGAGAGGGAAGCAGAATTTTCCCCTTACTAGGACACCAGTTCTTGAGAAACAGAAAAAGAAACTGCAAGTGGAATAACAGTGAAGGGCAAATGGAATTGTTATTGCTCTAATTTCTGAGGGAGAACAGCTTCCTTTCATTCCCCTGTATGCTGTATCACTTTTAAGTCTACCCTGCAGGGTGCTGAGTTGCCTCTGGTACCAGGGGAAAAGGCTGTGGTTTGATGTCCTTGCTGACATGGAACAGATGAAAAAGTTGTAAACAACCTTCTCTTTTTTCCTTTGAGATTCATGAAAATCTTTTTGCTGCTTGTTTTCACACTGTTTTGGAAAGGGAAAAGCCTTTAAATTTCTGACATTCCCTATTAAGTCAAAAACATTTTTCCTTTCAGCTCCATTAGCGGACAAATCACTAGCTTTTATAAAGCCTACACTAGTGTGTTAGCTGAGCTGGTCAGTTCTCTCAGCATCTTAGTGGTGATGCCATTGGAGAAGTGACAATATTTTGACTTGAGTTCACAAGAGAAATGTGTGCAAACACTATGCACTTGAAAGTAAATTCAAGGCTGGTAATACGGAAGTCATTGCCATTTTTGTAGGGTTTTACTCAAGACACTAGGAAATGATGCTTCTCTAGATGTCTCCCTTATCGTATCTCATGCATTTTAATTGTCCTGTTGTGCTGGGGTAACTACACTGTGCAGCTGTCACAGCAGAAGGGAGCACTTAGAGCACAAGCATGTGCTTCAAGAGTCTCACTGGAGGTATCCCTTCCACTCTTAGGCAAACACAAACTAAATGTTTGCACATGCTTGGTAGAGAACATCAGAAGAGTTCTGGTTGGTTGGTTGGCCTTTGCTTCCCACACTAATTGTCAGCAAGGATCACAGTACACAGGACCAGACTGCCACGAGTTCCTGGGGAGCTGTCCTAAAGCGGCTCCGTTGGAGTACAAGCCATACTTCCAAGCTGGGTGATGAATGAGTGCACGTGGCTATTTATCCTGCCAAGAAACAGTCCAGGAAAGCAGACATAATCTGCTCTGCCTGATACAACTCTGACTGCAGAAAGATCAGACACTATGCAATCTACTGGGCTCTAGCTACAGACTCTAAAAAGAGGATGTAGCAGCAGTAATTTTATCCCTGGATAAGCCGTTTGCTTGGTAAGTGAAGTCAAGGGGCTGTGCTTGTTATGTAGGACCAAGAAAAGATCTAGACATGAGAAGTGGCACTTGGGACACCTTTGAGCATGTTGGGTCTTGTGGCCTTACTAGGGAGGGCATTACTCTGGACAGACTAAGGGGTTCCTGGGAACCATCCTGTCAAACCCAATCTGTTAAAGGAGACAACTGATCCTGGCAGTCAGAGGGTACCTGGCATTAGGGGTCTCCTGCTACTCTGCAGCAGGCTCAGCATCACTGCTGCAGTGAAGCAATAATCAGAAGAGGGCCAGGAAAGACAGTTTCCTGGGGATAACAGTCATTGAACGGTTCTGACATGTGGGACACAGTACATTTAGCTGTTGTCTTTCACCCACGCCAACCACTGAATAACAGTGACACGGGAACCTTCCACGGTCTCATGCAGCCCACACTGCAGATTCTCTGTCAGAGACAAGGTCTTCCACTTCACGGTAATTAAGAATGATCGGGATAAATTCCATCTGTCCACAGCTCTTGTCTCAGAAAGCACTGTTGTCTTTACAGAAGACTGACAAAGGACTGTTTCTCCTACCATAATGCTCCTGCCTCCTTTTATTATCTTCTCATGCAAATCTTCTGGGTGCCAAGGGAACATTAGCTGCCCTGTCAAAACCTGTCTCTGTAATGACAAAGAGCAAAGAGCTTGTCCAGCTCCCCAGTGAAGTGATGTATAACTTGGAGCAAAATCATCAGGACAACAGAGTGTGACTGTACGACATGAAAAAGTTCAGAAGCACTGTCAATTGGGGAGAACTGGCAGAGACGTTGGTCTGGATTCTGAAAAATGTACCATGGGTTTCGAAATTAGCTAATCTTATTAAAACAACTGTTTGGGGCTACTAAGAGCTGAATTTGGATTTGAAAAAATACATGCATGCGCAAATCTGGGCTTTGTTGGCTTGATTTTTGCTTTTTCCTCCGTGGGTATGAAACAGCCTAGATGATATAAAATCTCCTCCCTGTGTTCAGACACATGATTTTTGTTCGCACTAAGCTGGATTCTGCCTGCTGCCTTTCACTATCATGAATGAGTTCCTGTACCAGAATGCAAGCAGCATGCTTTTGGCTTTCTCACCTGCTTTCTGCTAGCCTGCTTGCTGAAGAATCATAAGACTTCCAGTCTGCAGCAGATTTTTTTCCTCTGATGGTTCTTTATAAGGCTCATTTTTAGAAGTAAATGTAATTTTAAGAATTAGCTTTGTACACACATTTCCTGCTATTGTTTCAACAGCTTGTCTTCTTTGAATCCCTGCTCTCCAGGGGTCCAGATCCACATGAACGTGGAGGAATTTTTAGGGTCTGCTGGACCCCCTGTTCTGTGCACTCACATGCACTCACACACAAAACTGAAGCTTGTGCTGGACTTGGGAATGACAGATTTGTGTGCCTTGAGGAAGCACCCAATTCAGAAGCCTTTCAAGAGACAGCTCTTGATTTATATAATTACACAGATTCCCCAGGAGAGCTGCAATCTAGCTCTTCACGGAAGGGGCCTGGGAGACAGGAGATGTGGACTGTATTTCCTTCTCTCTCACTGATTCACAGAGCCAGTGTGGAAAAGTCAGTTGTTCTTGTAATACCTCATTTTACTGTTGGCATCACTGTGACATCACTGTGAACTGCTACATAGTTCATACTAATTACAGAAAGGGCATTATGAAATCACTCAGCTCAGAGGCTAAAGCTTGTGAACTGCTATCAGCCTCTGACTGTGACAGGAGCACTTCTGTGCCGGGCACCATCCAGCTACAGTGCACCCACCCCAAGGACACACAGAGGAAGATGAACAAAGAGATGTGGTTTGTCCCTGTCAGCATGGCAAGCCAGTGGCACATACAAGAATGGAGCTACTGCTTCTATGGCTTGACTAGTTATCCTGCTCTCTAATCCTGCTTTACTTCTTGGAAGGAGGTATGTCTTAATTGTCTCTGTTTTTTGCTGTTGACAGAAAGAAGGCCAGTCCAGAGCTTACCTCATTGCCCAGGAGCTGATGTCTTCAGAAAAAGTGTGAGTTCATTGTTACAACCTACATGTTGCTCTCCTAAAACTGAAGCTATGCAACCCACCCTTCAGCACTGGTTTGTCAGCATTTAATAGAAGTTTGTCTCTTTCCCCAGATATGTGGAGATGCTCCAGCTGTTATGCACGGTAAGTCAATAGTTTTAATCTAATTGCCCTTTTACTTAGCTGTCATTTAGACAACATAAAGTATTGAAAAGACTTAGGTGAAAGGTGCTGAGTGCCTTACTTTGAACCGTTGCAAAAGAATGTCTGCCACTAATCTGCTCTTGTTACAGAACTTCAGGTCTAACGTTTGTCATTCCCACGGAAAAGTGTTGGCCAACAGTGCTTGCTGGGGTTCTGAGACTGGTGTCAGATGCAGAATAAGCCTAGTGCAGAGAAGGAGATGGAGAGAAGAGAGAGGGAGGTGAACCCTCTCTCTTCACGGACACTTAAGAGCAGAGCTATGAAGTGTGGTTTGAATGGATTCACTCAGCTTCCTTTTAAGCTGTTTTTTTTCTGATAATGCAGTATCAGGAGTATGAAGTGTGGCCTGGATATCCACACTGTGACAAAGGTAGTCATCACGGACAAAACACAGACTCTGGTGTCAGAAGCTCAAGAGGGAACACACGTGAGGAATCACTTGTAGTGCCTGATAGAGAACTCTTGCATGGCATACACCCACTGGTGACACTGTCCCAGAAGACTTTGTGTCCTGTTAACAGCGCTGTCACTGCTTTCCTGGGGACTGGCACACAGCTTAGGTAGCCTCACTCTCAACATCTTTGTTGGCTGTTAGTTGCAAGCCAGCAGGGAATCATAGCCACCACACAAAGCATGCCTACTGCTGCTTGGAAAGAAATTCCTGGGGAAGGCAAAAAGCAGCCCCGCGTTGTCCTTGAAGGGCACCCCAAATCCTAGCAGTGGACAAGAACTCTGATGTAGAGAAAAGTAATCATTATATTGCTTGCCTGCCCATTATGACACTCAAGAAAGCTGCCAAAGCTTAAAAGCCTTCTCAGGCCTGGGCAGCAGTGGCAGGAGAGCAGCCTTAAATGTGACGAACACCTTGCAGACATTTGCACTTCAACAAATCAGAAACTCCTAAGCTGGTCAGCTGGGAACCAAATACTTTAAGGGACGTAGCTGCTTAGCTGGAGTCTACCAATATTTTGATAAATTGGTGATAACCTGCCTAGCCATTTGTCTCATCTGTCCTGGCTTTCCTCTGGTTTCTGCACAGCCACACACACTATTTGACACTAGTGAGACACAGCTGTAGTTATCCGTTGTCCCACTGGGGAAGTCAGGGCGACTTCTTCACCTGTGGACTACAGGGCTTCTGATCATTAAGAATACTCACAGAACTTCTTACTGAAATTAAGATTTCCAAAAAGTATAATCAAGAAAAAAAAGAGAAAAACCTCTGCCAGCTTCTAAATCAAATTAGAAGATAAATATACACACAGAATATTACCATGCACAGAGAGTATTAGCCACTCAGCGTTTTCATTAGATGCATCCAATTAAAACATTCTTAATGTATTTAATTTTCCATTTCCAAGTACATTTGTACTTTGGTACATTATCGACAGCATGTAAATGCTGCACTGAATTAACTAGAGAGCACGTACAGGGCACTGTATTTAGTGGAATTGTCTAGGAGAGGCCTCTCTTTTGCATTATATCCTAACACTTCCATATACCTCTAGGAGATAAAAGTGGTTCATTAACATGGCCTGAAAAATCTTCAATCCAAATCTTGCAATGCACTTCAGTGCCTTTAGCCACAACGTGAATGGCTGCACACCCTCGTGGTTGGTATAACACCATCTTACTGTCAGGCTGCCTTGCCTGTGCTGTTGCTGGGCCAGGAAAGGGATGCCTCAGGACTTTCCCAGTCCCTTCAGGACTTACTTTGTCCATTTCTCCTTCCTCTGGAAAATCCCAGTGTGGTGAATTTGTCTCTGAAGCTCTGTGTGTAAATAAGCCATTTATGCATTTTTACAATGATACTGTTTTCTGCCTGTAGACATCATTGGGAAAACCAGGAAATGTTATTTTGGCTCTCTTTTCCAAGTTGATAACTTTAAGATGAGACAGGGATTCTAGCTGTTATCTTTGCTAAACTGTTTTAGTTTGGAAACGTGGATGCACATGATGCATCCAGCCACAAGCGGTGTTCCCCAGGGCTCAGTTCTGGGACCACTTTTGTTTAACATCCTCATCAATGATCTTGATGAGGAGACAGAATGCACCCTCAGTCCATTTGCAGATGGCACCAGACTAGGTGGGAGTTTTGCGAGCAGGGAGGCTCTACAGAGAGACTGGGACAGACTGGATTGATGGGCCATGGCCAGCTGTATGAGCTTCAACAAGACCAAGCATCAAGCCCTACACTTGGGCCACAACAACCCCGTGCAACGCTACAGGCTTGGGGAAGAGTGGCTAGAAAGCTGCTCAGAAGAAACGGCTCTGGGGGTAGTGACTAACAAGCCACTGAATATGAGCCAGCAGTGTGCCCAGGTGGCCAAGAAGGCCAATAGCATCCTGGCTAGTATTAGAAATAGTGTGGCAAGCAGGACCAGGGAGGTGATTGTACCTCTGTACTTGGCATTGGCGAGGCCACACCTTGAGTGCTGGCTTCAGTTTTGGGCACCTCAACAAAAGAAAGACTGAGGTGCTGGAGCAGGTCTAAAGAGCAACTAAGCTGGTGAAGGCTAAGCTTGAAGAACAAGTTGTATGAGGAGCAGCTGAGGGAAATGGGGCTATTTAGTCTGAAGAAGAAGAGGCTGAGGGGAAGCCTTATCATGTTCTACAACTACCTGAGAGGATGTTGTAGAGAGGCAGGTGCTGGTCTCTTCTGAAAAGTAACTATTGATGCAACAAAAAGGAATGGCCTCAACCTGCTCCAGGGGAGTTTTAAACTGGATGTTATCAGGAAGAACTTTTTCACTGAAAGCGTTGTCAGGCATTGAAACAGGCTGCCCAGGCTGGTGGTTGAGTCACCATCCCTGGATGTGTTTAAAAGCCGTGTAGATGTGATGCTTGAGGATATGGCTTAGAGGTGAACTTGGCAGAGGAGGGTTAATGGTTGGACTCAATGATTTTAAAGGTCTTTTCCAAGTAAAGTGATTCTATGATTGCTAATTCTACCTTGCATCTTTTATCCTCGATATTCACCAGCTGCCCAGCGTGTTACTCTGGACATCTAGAGAAACCACTACCCATTTTATAACATATAAGTCCCTCAAACTAAAATGGTATTATTGCCTAACTGAGGCTTTTCAATATTGTCACAGTGCAAAAAGTTACAATAGATTAATTACTCCTTTTGGGCTATTTGAATGGCATTAGAAATAGTCGCATCAGTGAAAACCTGTGCTTCGCTGTCCACTCACTGTTGACACAGGTCTCACTGGGAGATGTCACAAGCAACCAGTGACCACAGAGTCACCAAACTTCCCTCAAGGTACAACACCCCATTCTTGTCTAGTTAGGACCAAAGGCTTCCTCAATTTCTCTCTGCTCCCTATTACCAACTTTCTCAAGAAAACAGTTTCTAAATGCTCATCTTCAAGCCTCAAGTCTCATCTTCTTATATAAACCCAGATGGTGGTTAAGAAAGGCAAGGAACTAAACCACACCCTAGCTGCTTTCAGAAAGGAAAAGAACACTTTTCTTAAGCCTGCAGCAGGAGCATTTCCAGGCTTGGCTGGAGCTGCTATTCATTCAGCATAACAGAATCTATTTGGCCTTTCAGCAGAGACTTTATAATAAATTGATTGATTGCCAAAATGATGACATTTCCATACACCCACTCTGCTATTGAACTGAAGGAGTGGAAACATTGTGTTAGCTCACAAGCTCAGTATCAGTTGGTGTGGTGGTAGTGATAATAATCTAAGGGGTTAGCTGTTATTTGCCCTACTCAAAGGTAATGCAATTCTTTGGAGCAGAGACTTAATAACATGTTCTGGACTGAGCAGATGGGACTGGCAGGGCCTTGCAGTCCAAGTCTCTGATCTCTTCATGCTCACAATTTAGATTTCCAAAGTTGATTAGGCACTGCACTTCCTTCAGGATTATTTAGTCCACAAACTTTGTCACTCTTTTATCCAGTTTTTCTTCCCAGTAATGCAGGCTGCACTTACCATCTTTTTCTTAGTGCTTGCTCCTGAACAAAAATGCTGCAAGTTGCTTTCTCAGCCTAACATTTCACACATCATCTTAGAGGACCAAAAGTCTAGCTTAGATGCCTCCCTTCAGCCAGTCTGTTTCAAATCACTTGACTAGATGTACACAAACCAAGTTTAGTGTGACTTAGATTGCCTCAAGATTCATGTCTGTATGGGATCAAGAAGTTGCTTGACAGCGTACCGTGTTCACATTTATTTTGTCTTTGGCTTTTGTACATAAAATCACCCTTTTTGTGGATCAAAACCTTTGAAGTTATTTTTACTTCCCTCTGAAGCATTTACCAAATTAAGGTACCTAAAAGGACAGCTCTGAACTGAAAAAACACCAACCCCAAAAGCTCCCTGTTCAAAGAAAGTTGATCCTGTTTCCTGGTTTGCATTTTCCTCATAACAATGAGCCACAATTCTTAGAAACACCAAGACCCAGATTTGTGCTTCCTCATCATTTGAAGATACATAACATGTGCTGGTTCTACAGCCCTAGGGGCAGGTTGGGATCCAACCTTGCGCTGGGCAACCCAAGGCTTCTGACTGCAAAATAAGTCTGAGTAAAAAAAAATAGAAATAAAAAAGAACATATTAGTACTAAGATGTACTAACTCAAAGGGACCTAAATGCAGATTATCATGAAGTCAGTCTCACTGGTTAAACTCTGCTTTCAGAATTCTTGCGGGCAGCACATTCTCAAGAACAAAAAATAAACATCTGATTTAGGAGCTACTATTATATGTTGGACAAAACAGTACTCCATCTTTCTAATTATTTACACTTCCAGTGAATGATCAGCTAGCCTTTTTTACCACTGTGAATTTTTTGTATGATGTTCAAAGTTCTGCTGCACCAGTGAAGTCATTACTTTCCTAATTAAATGCTTTATTGAATGGAATGTGATGGCTGAATGAAGAGCTAGCTGCCTGTTAGACACTCTGAATCTCTTGTAAAAGCCTAAAGATGCACTGTCAGAAAAGAATAGCCTGCCCTTGCTGGCAGTAGGCTGGGGTTTTCTCCTCATTTATTTATTCATCGTTGTCTTCATCAGCAGTGGGAAAATAGCTATGTATTGGCCAGGGAGCTTCTGCAGAGGGAACACTGAGCCACAATAGCTTTCAGATAATCTGTATATGTGCTAATGGAGAGGGAAGTCACATTAGCACATTTGGTATTAGGACAATTCCCTGGTAACAAGCCCTACTGATACAGTATTCACAATGCATACTCTACAGCTTGCTAGTTCTGAAACTCATTTGTAGTGTTTTGGATGAGCATGTGTATTTGACTGCATGTGAGTGTGTGTCGAGGTCAAGGCTCCTGACCTAGATTGTACCCTGCAATGGCAGGATAAGAGACTAATTGTGTCTGCTGTGATAGTATTTTCTGCTGATCATCTGGCATTGTTTCTGCTGACCTCAGTAATGAGAAACTTGGGAAGATCACTGCTCTGTGTAGGTCAAGGGTCACTCACTCTGCTACAGATGTGCCACTTTTTAATTCAGGGGTGACGCTTTCATCATTAGGAGAGAGGCCGCTGGCTGTAATGAAGATACCTCCAAGAACCACTCATGAGTCAGACTTTGCCGACAGCATACTGTAGAGCATCTCATGCCTGCATTCAGCTTTACTATGAAGACTCTCTTCTCCCTGTTTGAACTCATCACCCTTCCCTCAGATGTAATGTATAGATTTCCAAAAGAGCCTTGGATCCTGCAATATGCAGGATCTGTTGAACCCTCCTTCATTTGAGAAGTGAGAGTGTTGTAAAAGCCTGCACCATTTTATGCAGTCAGTGTAGACAGCAGTTACCTGAAGTTTGGGCTTCAGTAAGATTTCCTGTTGTCCTCCTTGGCCCACTCACAAAGTGTCACGTGTTTATTCCCCAGTACTACCAGTTCATTAAAATATCAGCTTGACTTGGGAAGCAATTACAATTCTAGATAAACCTGCAAAATTATTTTTATATGCATGTAAGTTTCATTATTTATTGAAAAGTACAGAAGTCCAGCTGCCAGGTGGCAGCTGTGGCACAAGCAAGATGAATATGCTGCGTGCAGACATGATTTCTACAGCTGAAGTACATGGTCCTGCTTTTCATAGAATCATAGAATCATA
>NW_008616233.1:0-1540 GCF_000691845.1 Merops nubicus
GACTGTAATGGAGTCCAACCCTTAATTTTTCCTATCTCCAAGTCATCCCCTCACACTCTTTGTTTCTCCCCCAGGGCAAGAACTAAATTTGGATGTGCCCCACGCCTGACTCTGCGGGATGATGGATCCAGGGCTGCCTCCAGGAGCTGAGTTCTACCAGGCTCTGCTCCACTGCTGAGCCCAGCAGCTACAGGAGGCTCCTGCATCCCCTGGGAGAGCTGCTGCTGAGATCTGTACCACTTATCTGTGGGTTTTTTTGGATGTGGAAATAACTCAGAATAAAACTCAGAATGCAAACGTGTTGTGTGAAACCTCCAGCTTGGCTGTGCCTCCCTTCTAGGAGGACAGGAGAAGTGTTTCTGTATTAGCACCATGTCTTGGAAATGGCTTTTGAAGGGAAGAGAGGAGTTTAAGATTGGAAATGTGTTGAGCAGGCTGTGGAGGGGAAGGAGTTTCTGTATTGTGTCCTTCTACCCTGTATTATGTATTGTGTCATTCTGTCATGATTTTTATGGTAAAGGAGATAATGTGTGGTGATGCCCAGGCACCAAGGGGTTGCTCTGTTGGTTTGTAGGACTTGAATTCCTGAAGGTGAGTTAAGAATATAAATTTTTACTTTATGCCAAGAGAGAGAACTCCCCAGTCTCTGGGCTCCAGAGGAGATGGAATGTCACAGACTTGTCAAGTTCCTAAATCCTTCAGGACATTGGGAGCAGAGCTCTACAGCCCGGGGGGTTTCAGCATGTACCTTGGGCTCTGTAGCCCCTGAGAAGGAGACTCTGGATTCTGGATGTACTGAGACCTCCAAGGAGTGTAAAGGAGCAGCTCAACTCAACTCAGCTTTTGTTTCTCGACCTCCAAGGTCTGTAAAGGAGCAGCTCAACTCAGGTTTTGTTTCTAGACGTCCAAGGACGGTAAAGGAGCAGCTCAACCTAACTCAGCTTTTGTTTGTCGACCTCCAAGGACTGTAAAGGAGCAGCTCAACTCCAGGCAGCTTTTGTTTCTCAACCTCAAAGGACTAAAGGAGCAGGTAAACTCAGCTTTTGTTTATCGACTTACAAGGAGTGTAAAGGATCAGCTCAGCTCAACTCAGCTTTTGTTTCTCAATTTCCAAAGACTGTAAAGGAGCAGCTCAACCTAACTCAGCTTTTGTTTGTCGACCTCCAAGGACTGTAAAGGAGCAGCTCAACTCCAGGCAGCTTTTGTTTCTCAACCTCAAAGGACTAAAGGAGCAGGTAAACTCAGCTTTTGTTTCTAGACCTCCAAGGACTGTAAAGGAGCAGCTCAACTCCAGGCAGCTTTTGTTTCTCAACCTCAAAGGACTAAAGGAGCAGGTAAACTCAGCTTTTGTTTCTAGACCTCCAAGGACTGTAAAGGAGCAGCTCAACTCAGCTTTTTGTTTCTGGCCCTCCAAGGACTGCAAAGGAGCAACTCAACCTAACTCAGCATTTGTTTGTCGACCTCCAAGGACTGTAAAGGAGCAGCTCAAGTCAAGTCAGCTTTTGTTTCTCAGCCTCCAAGGTCTGTAAAGGAGCAGCTC
>NW_008616234.1:0-3105 GCF_000691845.1 Merops nubicus
AAGAGAGGAGCTCTCTGACTTTAAAGAACACAATGACTTAGGTGCTGTTCTGCTGCCACAAAGTCCACATTAAAAAAACTCCTCTAAAGTGACTTCTACTACTACCTCCTCCATTGTTCTTTTCACTCCTGCAGCTACTACTATAAAACTGGCATTTTGGAACGAGTGGACAGAAGGCTAGTGTACAAGTTTGGAAAGAATGCTTATGGATGGCAAGAGAACAAGATATGAAGTGCCCCATGCTTCCTCCTGAGCACAAAACGTGCCACAGCCTGAACAATCCACCTGCAATGGACACCTGAGGGAGGATTTTCCTGCTCCCTCTTTCTCCTCTACCACTCTGGACAAATCCATTGTGGTCTGATTCAAGAGACAGACTAGAGCAACAGAAGCAGCACTTCACTTTTGGAGTGTTCTTCCCCTTTGTGCCTTCTGCCAAGCACTATCTCCTAGTAGATGTTTGGGAATATCCTTATGGCTCCTGAAGTGATTAGGATTAATTTTGATATTAAAAATCTTTCTGGCTCAGCCAGTATGCCCACTGAGAAGCTTTGAATTCCTCCCTGTTTCACTGCCATCTAAAAGAGATTGTTTAGGGGCAATTCCCAGCCCTGCAGCATGTTGTTCCACATAACCTCCTCCTCTGCTAAGTCAGAGATCCAACAGCCACAAAGCCCTACTGCAGTTGTGCAGAATAACTGTAAATATAGTTTTTTAAATGTGAATGACTGTAAACTGCCTGCTTCTGGATTTGTGTAGTTTCCTGGTAACTGCAATTTATTAACAATGTGATTGAAATATTTAATATGCAAAGCCTAGGGCATTTTTGCCTTCCTATTTTCCTAACCCATACCAGAGGTGCCTTGGTCAGCTCTGTAATTTTTTGGGCACTTATCTATGATCAAAAGACAGAAACGTTTTGCCAACCCAGATTTTGGTGATTTCTTTTGCACATAATGGCTTCATTTTAAGAGAAGAGCTGCACTAATGGGCCATGATATTTATAAGCCATGTGGACTCCAGAGCATGTGTACACAGCAGCCTCCTCACAGCATCCTGGGGGTAGGAGGTGTGCAGGAAAGATGTAAGAGTTGCACTGATGCCTACGCTGCTGCTAGGGCACCACAGGACACCAGGGGTGTGAATTCTTAAAGCAAAGTGAATATATGACTGCATTATTCTCTTTCTTTTGATGTATTTTAGTAAGCAAGGTTATGATCTAATTATAGTATTGTACATATGTGCTGTGAGTCCCCAGAATATAAAACATTAAAACCAACTTCTGTGATTTGAACTGAAACTGAATTTAGCACAACATTCTGACACTGATGATTTTCCAAACATCAACTTCTTCTTATCTATATAAAATTCTACATGTACGTTTAAGTTTTCTCCCTAGAGGTGCATTTTTTGGTATTAAAATCAGGTTTTGTAGAGGACACCTCAATGTTTTGATCTTTGCCCAAATCTTGTCTCTGGTTTATGTAATGAAGCCAGAATGAGGCACTACCTAGAAAAGTTGACAGAATTTTAGTGTTTTTAGACACTACTCTTAATTATCATGCCCTGTTTCTGATGATTTTAACCTTCAAGGTGAGCCCATTCTTTAATCTTAAGGGCTTTCTATTCTTCTTATCCTGTTGTTGTGTTTTTGATTCTTTGGTAGACTGATGTGTTAACACAAAATTCATCAAGACTACAACGAATATTCCAGAGAAGTTTCAAAACACTGTGCACCCATAAAGAGAAAATTATCTTATACTTTTCAGTTATACTAAGCACATGGAAATAGAAAATTTACTTACCATTTTACTAACCTTGGTATAAATGTGGAGACCTTTTTTTAATCCTGCCTGAGCACTGATGCCTCCTGAAAGAGGGCCTAAGTCTGAAGGTTTGTGAAGAGCAGCGAGGTGAAAATAATCACCTCAGAGGCAACATCTGACTTGGATCCATTTGGCAGTCAAGGGGAACTGGGATGTAAGTATTGCTCTTTGTGAAAAGTTTGGCTTCTATTTTCTGTTTGGTTCCAAATACAGCAGTAACAGGAGTCTGTGTCTGATACAGGGTCAAGCAACTGCTTTCTTCCCATTCTAGGCAGCTGCTTTCTTACCAAAAATAAATTCAGTGGGAACCAAAAGCTCTCCTCTGGCATAAGCACCACGATGACAGAAATTGCTTCCTCTCCATCATAAAGGCTCCTAAGGCTTAGAATCATAATCACATTTTTCCATCCATTTTGATCACTGAGATAGAACTTTCTTTAGAATCAAAGTTCTTCATGATTTCTGTTTCCTAGCAATTTAGCTTCAGTAAATATCACTAAATAATAATTACCATTATTGTGACACTCACTGATGCTAAAACTTTTAACTGAATGTTAAATGTGGATCCATTCATACTAGGAACTGCCACTGCCTTCACAAACAAATCAAGGACATGATTTGGAACATCACAATGAAGATCTGTGATTCAGAAGACAGATAAATTAGTAACCTTGGTTTGACTTTGGAAAGTGCCAAGGAAGACTAGTCACAGCTCCCTGTTTTGCAAAGAACACTTCATGGTCATTTTGAAAACCAACTTCCACAAACAAGGACTTGTAGCAGAAAAAGAAACTTGTTAAGGATAAGCAAATACCTTAAGCTTTAAAGCAAGCTCATGAAGTTCTTAATCACTTTTGTGTAAGTACCTTGGAAATACCACAAGTGTTAAAATAAGGTCATCACACCTCAAAATACTTAAAACTAAGACACAGGCTCCTCCTACTGGTAAAAATGGAAGAATTCTTCATTTTATTCTAAGACTCTTCTAGCACTAGTTATTATTACCAATTATTCTCATTTAGTCTTCCATTGGGTTCTGGAATATTCAGAAGCCTCTAAGTTCTTACTGCTGCTAAGGAATTCTTACCTAAATCTCAAACTAAGTGGGACATGACAAAACACATGAAAATCACCAAAAAAAGTAAAAAGTTTATGCACCTCTCAATCCTTAGCAGTGATGGAGCAAAGGTGGAAAGAATGGGAGACTGCATTCCTGTTCCTGAGGCTTCCTTGCCACTGAACATCAAGCACTCTAAATATTTAGCCACATCTGTTCTTT
>NW_008616235.1:0-1006 GCF_000691845.1 Merops nubicus
CCTGCCCTGCCCCCCGGGACGCCCGTGGGGTTTGCAGGTGAAGCTGTGGGCAGCGGGCATGTGCTCTTCCTGTGCAGCTCTCACATGGACTGTGCTGTTAGTTGGGGCTCTGGCACCGCCTGCTGCGGGATTTTTGTGCTCGGCTGAGTTCTCCCCCTGGGGCCAGGAAACTCTTCCCATCCTTCTGCAAAGCCAAGTCTTGGGCTGGTGGGATTTCAGCTGCTGATTTGTGTTGAGGTCTCTGTGGCCTTGGAGGTTTGTTCCCAAGGTGAAGCCAAGGCCAGGAGTGAATCAATGCCTTCCTTATTTTAATTTCTGCTATGCTGCACGTTAAAAATAGAGATAGCAGATTTTCCTAAAGGTGGAAGCACAGAATTATTCCACTTTTCCCAGACATATTGTTTGGGTCCCTGTTATAGCCTAATCATTCCATAAATGTCTGCTGTGCCCTGGTGATGGGTCTTGCTCTGGTCAGTTGTGCTCTGCAGCTGCTGCTGCTCACCTGAACTCTCCGAGACGGCTGCCTGTGGCCGTGGAGGTCGATTGCTCCTCTCGGGAACACGTGGCCCCCCCGTGCTCCCGTTGAGGGTGAGGCAGCAGCAGGGATTTGTGTACCACCTGTACCCGAGAACTGCATTGTTCCTGTTGGTGTCCCCCGTCCCGACAGGGATAGGGCCCAGGGAGAGGAGTTTGAGCAGGGCCCTGACTCCTGTACAGAGCTGTGACATTTGTGTTTCTTTTCGGTGGAAGAAATGTCCTGTTGCTGGTTTGGGGTCAGAGCCGTAACAGACGCTCTCTGTTAACCCTCTCCCCCCACCCCCGAGAGGGAAAGGGAATAAGGGAGAGAGACTTGTTGATTAGAAAAGAAAACAACTTTAATACTACCACTAATAATAATAGTAATAATGACAATAGAGTGCAATTTGTACAAATATATACAAAGCTAGTACTGAACCCAGCTCCCCCCCATGGCAACACGTCACCGTCACCCCCGGCTGGGGAGCAG
>NW_008616235.1:1141-7277 GCF_000691845.1 Merops nubicus
GCAGCCAGCAGCCCAGCAGCAGCGGAAGAGGGAAGAGAAGAAGAATGGAAGGGGCGAGGGAAGGGCTTGTCCCTCCTGATCCTTCAGCTGTACTGGATATGCCAGCTGTGGGATGGGATACCCCACTGGTGAATCTTGGGGTCACTTACCCTGCCTGCTCCTCCCCGGAGGTGTGGTGTATTCTCTGCCCCCCTCCGTGTGGGATCCAAGCTCAGCAGTGGCCTGGGTCTGCATCCCAACCACTGGCAGTAACTCTGAACATGAAGTCTTATCACTGCTAAAGCCAGACAGCTTGCAAAAACACTGCTAACTTCAGGCAGAGCAGTTACTTTTCAGTTAAAGCTCTTCTAATTAAAATCATTGAGCAGAACCAGCTCTATTTTATCCCAAACCAGGACGCCTGTGTATGAAATGTGCTGTGTAGATGTTTTTTTTTTTTTGATAAATTTTGTGGCTAGAGGCAGCTTTTTGTGGAATTTCTACATTTCAAGTGACAACTAGAAATTTCAAGTGGCAACTCTGGTTGAAGGCTGCTTGGCAGAAAGGAATAAAGCTGCCAGGCTAAGTTCCATGTGAGCTTTACACTGACTGCTTGTAAAGCAAGGATACTTTCCCTGTAGGCTTATAATTAGACCCAGTAGTGTATTTATTAATTTTTCCGTGGAAGAACACATTCAGAGAGCTTTGAAAGCTGCAGAGGAGGAGGGTGAGCACTGTTATTCATCCAGTCCTGGTCAAAGAGGGGAACAAGATTGTTCAGGGGAGTGGCAGAGCAGGTTAATAACATAACACCCCCATCAGAGTAACAGGCATTTTTGCTGGAAACTGTCAATACTTTGTTTTTCTACCTCTGAGTGTTGTGATCTGTAGGTGACAGCAGAGGATGAAGCAGCTGGGTTTGTGGAAGCAGGTTGTGGCTGGCTGCTTCCCAGGACCTAGTGTCATTCCTTGATAGGCCTTTGGTGTCCTGCATTGCAGCTTTGACAAAAAGGGAGACATCCATTACCTGATCAAGTGGAAGGACCTACCGTACGACCAGTGCACCTGGGAGATAGATGAGATAGACATCCCGTACTATGAGAACCTCAAACACCTCTACTGGAACCACAGGTAGGAGCTGGGCAGCTGGTGGGACCACAGCCAGGCTGCTGCAGCCTGGGAGAGCCCAGCAGAGCTGGGGCAGCCTGTGTGGGTGTTTGGGACAGCAGGGAACTCACAGGTGTCCCCTCTTGAACACGCTGGCACCGCTTGCAGGGACCTTTCCTCAGAGAGCAGTGGCCAAGCACTTTGGGAAAGCTGACCCTCCTGGAATGCTGTTTCATGCTGCAGGGAAATTGTCCTTCCCTGCTGTTTCCCAGGCTGTGCTCCCCTTCCCTGCATTTGTGCTGCTGGGGTATTCATGGTCTCACAACTCTTCAGGGCAGCTCTGTGTCTGTTTTGGGGAAGAACTACAGTACCCTGATGAGATTGCTCTTCTTCATTTTGGATGACATTGCATGGACTGTTGGGAGGGAAAAATTAACACTCTGTCCAGAAGAGCTCCCATGGGGAAAAGGCAGTGGAGCTTGAGAGGTGTTTCTGTCCCTTGGCTTGGGACTGGGAGAGGAATGCATGCCTGCCTTTTCCTGATCACACTGGCTGTCGCAGGGAGCTGATGCTGGGGGAGGACACACGCCCTCTGAAGAAGCTGAACAAGAAAGGGAAAAAGCTGAAAGAGGAGAAACTGGAAAAACCTCCAGAAACACCTCTCGTGGATGTGAGTAAGATGAGGCCAGGTGAGCACAACAGTGTGCAAATCCAGAGAGAGGGAGGTCTGCCTGCACCCCATCCTGTTATGTCTTTCTCCTCTAGTTCCTTTGGGGATCCTGTTGTTTTTTTCTCACTGAAAGCTTCAGGATGATTTTGCTGTGAGGAACTTGAGGGCTGGGGTCTGCTGGTGACTGTGTCTGAATATGTCTTGGAGCTGTTTGGTGTCACAGGGCTGAAGAAGGATGTGCTTGGCTGCAGAGGAAGGAGGGGGATTTGGTTCTCACTGCTTTGTGTCGTGTCTCTCTCTTTGCAGCCTACGGTGAAGTTTGACAAGCAGCCGTGGTACATCGACGCCACGGGCGGCACGCTCCACCCGTACCAGCTGGAAGGGCTGAACTGGCTGAGGTTTTCCTGGGCCCAGGGGACGGATACGATCCTGGCCGACGAGATGGGGCTGGGCAAGACTGTGCAGACTATTGTGTTCTTGTATTCCCTGTACAAAGAGGTGAGTGGAGCACCCGGCAGTCCCGGGGTGGCGGAGAGCTGCTCGGTGCAGGGAGGACAGCCAGGACTTTGTTTCCCCGAGCAGGGCCACTCGAAAGGGCCGTATCTGGTCAGCGCCCCTCTCTCTACCATCATCAACTGGGAGCGTGAGTTTGAGATGTGGGCACCTGACTTCTATGTGGTGACCTACACGGGGGACAAGGAGAGCCGGTCGGTCATCCGGGAGAACGAGTTTTCTTTTGAGGACAACGCCATCCGGAGCGGAAAGAAGGTCTTCCGGATGAAGGTGGGAGCTCAGCCTGTGCCCTACCCAGTACTTCAACCACCAGTAAGAAGGAGAGAGAGCAGAATTTGACCTGGAGAGTGAGATTGGTTAGGTCCCTAAAATTTTTTTCTTTTCCAAAGAGGGAAGCTGGCACTGTTTACAAACACAGGACATTTGGGTTGAGCTTTAAAGATCTCTGCCAGACCCTTTCCTGTCTCTGTTGCCCACGACTTGGTTCTGTTGTTCAGATGGGTGAAGGTTTTCTGCTGATATGATTTGTGCCCCGGTCCTGCTGCTGGTGCTGTGCAGGCAGCCCCCCCCACTTTTCTCCTGGTGTTGTGTGCAGCAGCAGCAAAGGAGGGGTCCTTCCTGTTCCCTGCCCTCTTATCCAGGCTCTTCTCTTCCTCTCTTCTCTAGAAGGAAGCCCAGATCAAGTTCCATGTCCTGCTCACCTCCTATGAGCTAATTACGATTGACCAGGCGGTGCTGGGCTCCATTGAGTGGGCCTGTCTGGTGGTGGATGAAGCACACAGGCTGAAGAACAACCAGTCCAAAGTAGGTAGCAGATGTTTATGAGATGTTTATGAGATGTTTATGTTTTGTGGTGTGGCTGGTGCCACACAGATACAACACCCCAGCAGTGGTGGTCTGCTGCTCCATGCTTGCCTTCCTGGAAGCTGAGCGATGTCCTCGCCTCGCACAGGCTCTGCCTGGAACCTCTGTTGTGGTGGATTTGCTCTTTTCAGCATCCTCTGGTGTTAAAAGTCCTTCAGCAGGGGAAGAGGTGGCTTGCTGCCTGACAGCCCTTAGATGGGCTGTTGTGGAAGGGAGTTGATCCCTCTTCTTCCTCTCCCCTTTCCCTGAGGCTAATTGCAGCCTCTGGGCCCTGGGACCTTCACCCAGTCCCCAGCACGGGGGGAAGTCAGGTGGAATGACCAGGGACATTCGGGATTGCTGCCTGTGCTCCAAGGGGTGACTCAGAGCAGGATGTGCAAGATGCAGTCTGCTTTGTGTGCCAGGCCCCGTGGGGAGAGGCCACTGCTGGGTCCCCATGTGTGCAGTCTGCAGTCCCCAGATGACTAAGTGGCTCCTCAGACCTCTTTTCACCTCACCTCATTTCTTCTCCCAGTTCTTTAGAGTATTAAATAGCTACAAGATCGATTACAAGCTGTTGCTCACTGGGACCCCACTCCAGAACAACCTGGAAGAGCTCTTCCACCTGCTCAATTTCCTGACTCCTGAGAGGTTTAAGTAAGTCTTTGAAAGGGAGAGCAGCCAGGGCTGGCAGCAGGGTGGTCTCGCAGAGGGTTCCAGTTTCCCGGGCTCCTGTCTGTGCCTGGATCCAGTTCCTGCTATGCCAGTGTCACTGGTCTGTGTTAGCAGGCAGGTGGCAAAGCACGTTGCCCCTGTGGCCTCTCATAGCAGGTCATTTAACGTGACCCCAGATTTAGTCCCATGGACTCAGACTTTTTGGGTCCTGTGGGGAGCTGTTGCCTTGCTATCGATCAGGAGGTTTGTGAGGACCTGAAACCTGCATTCCCTTCCCTCTCTCTGAGGAGACAGAGGTTCAGTAGGACCCTCGTTCAGACTTGGTATTAGTGCATTTAGTGCAAATTTCCCCTCTGGTATCAGCATGCCTCGGTCTGGCTTTTGCTCTGCTTGGGCGCAGGCACAGGAGCGTTACCTCATCGTATCCATGGGAGCTCTGCCTGTGATTTTAAGTCCTATGGAAATGGATGTCTTTGCTGTCATGTGTCCTGTTATCACTCAGCCCTGTGTGGGTCTGGCTGCTTTCACAGTAACCTGGAGGGCTTCCTGGAGGAGTTTGCTGACATCTCCAAGGAGGACCAGATCAAAAAGCTCCATGATCTGCTGGGTCCCCACATGCTGCGGCGGCTCAAGGCAGATGTGTTCAAGAACATGCCGGCCAAGACGGAGCTGATCGTGAGAGTGGAGCTGAGCCAGATGCAGAAGTGAGTGATTCCAGCACATCATCCTGGGGGTGGCTGGTTTCCTCACCCCACGGCACAGTAGGTGTCACCTGGGGTGGGTTCCACAGGTCAGAGACCCTGCACTGTCCTTAGCCGTGCTGTGGGAAGAGCTGGAGCACTTTCTGCTCACCAGGGAGTGCGTTCAGTCTGGGTAAACTTGACTCCATGAGGTCCTGGCTGTGCAGGAAGTGTTTGGTGCTGGCAGGGTGCCAGCGTGTCTGCTAGTTCTGTGGGCACAGAGAAAACACTCAGGCTGAGCCCCCTTCTGCTGTTCCCAGCAGCAGCCTGGGCTGCCAGCTCATTGGGTGTCGGATTGGAGCATCCCTGCTGCCCAGGGGGTCTTTGCTCAGTTCTGTCTCTTTTGGGATGACCTGCTCAGCTTCAGCAGCATCTTCTGCAGAGATTGGGGAATTGCAGGGAAGGGCACATCCCTTTCTCCTGGCAGGGGTGGGCAAGGCTTGGTATACACCCAGTGTTCCTGGTCACTGTGCCCCTGAGTCCATACCCCTTATGGGAGCTGTGGTGCCCACAGAGCAGTCAAATAAACCTAGCCCAGGGCTGAGGCTGCTGAACTGTCTCTTAAAAATGCCCAAATGTCCCCTTTGAAATGACCTGAGCAGGGTTTAATTCAGTGCCATCCTACTTATGCCAGTTCCACGTCTGGCTGAGTTAACCAGGGTGTCTGTCCTGTCCCTGTTCCTGCAGGAAGTACTACAAGTTCATACTGACACGGAATTTTGAAGCCCTGAATTCAAAAGGTGGTGGGAACCAGGTTTCACTGCTTAACATCATGATGGACTTGAAGAAGTGCTGTAATCACCCGTACCTCTTCCCCGTGGCAGCGGTGGTATGTCAACCGCGCGCTGTGGAGACGTTGCTCAGGATATCGTGTGCTTTGGTTAACTGTGGGCTTCCCTGTGGATGGTTCCATGGAAGGATTTGATCTTTGGAATGCGTGTGAAGTTAATGAGCAAAGTTCCTGTGTGTTGTCCTTGAAGGGGCTAACTGGGATACCTTCACAGGAGGCCCCGGTTCTGCCCAATGGATCCTACGATGGCAATTCTTTGGTCAAATCTTCTGGGAAACTGATGCTGCTCCAAAAGATGCTGAAGAAGTTACGGGATGGGGGCCACAGAGTTCTGATCTTCTCCCAGGTGAGCGTAGAGGAGGTTTAATAATAATACATCTTCAAAGGAATGGAGAGAGATGGAAGAACTGGTGACAGCTTGTCCCCTAAGCTGTGGTCACTGTGGCAATCACAATAACTGGCCTTTGGCCCAGGTCTCTCTCAGGGGACTCACTGTGATGTTTAAAAACGTCTTTTATGTATGGATAAAGAGATAACAGTAATAGTGCTCCCTGTCAGGAAGGGCCGTTCAGACAGGGCTGCCCACAGGGGTCTGTCTGGGCAGGGCAGGTCCCCGGGGGATTTGGAGGTGCCAGGGAGCTGGGCCGGGCAGAGCTGCCCGTGCCAAGGTTGCCTTACCCTGCAGATGACGAAGATGCTGGACTTGCTGGAGGATTTCCTGGAGTATGAAGGCTACAAGTACGAGCGGATCGACGGCGGCATCACCGGCGGGCTGCGCCAGGAGGCCATAGACAGGTTTAACGGTACCCGAGCTTCTGC
>NW_008616236.1:0-342 GCF_000691845.1 Merops nubicus
CCCCGAAAGGCCCTGGGGGGGCTTTAAGTGCGTCGTCCGCCGGACCGGAAGGACGATGGAGGGCACGGGGGGGCCGTATCTGAACACGGCCGCCGTGACCTCCCCCGTGGGGATAGCTCGCTTGCTGCAGATGACGTTCGGCTGCACCACGTTCAGCCTGGTAGCCCACCAGGGGGGATTCAGTGCCGCGTACGGCACGTTCTGCATGTTCGTCTGGACCTTCTGTTTTGCCATCACCGTCTTCATCCTCGCCTGCGAGTTCACGCACCTGCACCGCTGCCTGAGCATCTCCTGGGGCAACTTCACCGCCGCCTTCGCCATGCTGGCCGCGCTCATGTCGGT
>NW_008616236.1:619-957 GCF_000691845.1 Merops nubicus
GCTTCTGCTTCGTGGTGACCGTGGTGGTCGTGGCCTTCAGCGTCACAGGTAAGACCGCCTTGCTGTGCTTCCCCTTCGAGCGCGCCGTGGTCGTCTACACCTTCGGGGCCGTGCTGCTCTACGTGAGCGCGGCGGTCGTCTGGCCCGGTCGTCTGGCCGGTGTTCTGCTTCGACGGCAAGTACGGCTCCCCGCGGCGCCCCGGCCTCTGCGCCAAGGGCAAGTGCCCCTGGGACAGCCAGCTGGTGATCGCCGTCTTCACCTACGTGAACCTGCTGTTCTACGTCCTGGACCTGGCGTACTCGCAGCGCATCCGCTTCGTCCCGCACCTCTGAGCGGC
>NW_008616237.1:0-4494 GCF_000691845.1 Merops nubicus
CAGCCTGTGGTGCTGTGAGAACTTACCCCAGCAGAGGAGTCACCACATGCTGGGGGGGGCTGGTCCCTCCCCTCAGGATTCCTCCTTATAAAATGCTGCATCTTTCTTCCAGCTTCTGTTTCTCCAAATTCACCAGCCAGCCACTGGGTTTTGTTCCACCTGCCCAGTTCAAAAGCTCACCCACTGTAAGATGCCTTCTCCTGGAGCAAATCACCCCTTTCCTCCTGTTCTTGTTAAACAGGCCACACTAATTTCAGATGGATTTGAAGTCGTTCCTGTGACTCTTCCCTGAGCCCTCCCACTTTTCAATAACCTTTTTTCCCAAAGAGAGGTCAAAAGATCCAAGCAGGGCTTTGTTATCAAGTCAGCACAGCTCCCCTGGAACCACCCTCCTGATTTGGGCAGCTCGATCCCTTCTCATTGCTGAGCTTCATTCATCACATGGAGCTACCAAATTTCACTTCCTTGAATGAAAACCCTGTTGGAAATGAGAAAGAATCTTTGCTTGACAGAGCCAGAACATCCCAGCGACTGAGAGCTGGGTCTCCACACACCCTCACAGGCCTCACGCTGAGTTCTCTGAGAAGCTTCCCTTGAGGAAATGCATTTTTCCTGTGCAGCCCCGTGTAAGCCCCACAGCTACTCCTGGTGGTGACATCTCCTCCCGAGCCCGGGCTGTCTCCTGCGGATCAGAGCAACCTGAGCCGTGGGCTCTGCCGGGGAGGGCTCGTTCCTTTTGTTCTCCTCCAAGTGCCAGGCACGGCTGTTGTGCTCTCTAAATCACAACCACGCAGCTCAGCTGCCTTCCAGATGGAGCTGACCCGGTTCAGTCCACAGGAGAACACTTCCCCTCCAAAACCAGCACAGAGTTTGGGGCTTCACTTTAGCCACACTGGGTTTATTGTCCATTGCTTTCACTGCTGGGTATTTGGAGAAGAAGAAAACACAGGTTGTGACCCACGTGGCATCTCACAGCATTAGACTTTCATTCCTAACCAAACGCTGCAGAGGTTTCAGAAGTGATTTGCAGGCAGAGCTGCACTAATTAGACAGCACCTCCCAGCTCGGGGGCTCCTCACTGGAACTGAGATCAGACAAAACTTCCTCCTCTTCTCTGAGGTCAAACTGCTCCAAAGACAATTCGTTGACCTGGGAAGAGAAGTCAAGACTCAATTTCTTTCTCCACCCCATATTTTACATCCCTCTGCACCTGGAAACAATGTGTTCTGAGCAGGGGCAAGAAGCAGCTTCCCCAGAACTTCCCAAGGGGGGAACATTCCTCTTTTGGCAAGACTGACCAACGTCCCAAGGCAATGACCCCCAAGGACACCCAGCAGCACTCCTCCTGAGCCAGTCCTTCCCAATTCCTGCCTGTTCCTCCTCCCCTCAGCTGCCTGCTGGAGGGTGAGCACCCAGCTGCCTCCCACGCAGCCTGGCAAGGGAACTGGGACTGCAGGGAGGGCTGGGCTGGCTCTGCTGCCAGAGGAGAGCTCTGAGAAGCAGCAGGGTTTCTGTCTGACTGCACTGCTCTCTCCTCTCAGCCGCCAGCCCAGCTCTCTGCAGGTCAGATGGAAGGGGCTGTGCAGAGGAACACGCAGAGGGAGAACAGACCAGCAGAAATTTCATCTCAGCTGCTCCAAAAATGAAAATCTTGTGGCTGGCAGTTCCTGCCCATGCCCAAATATTCCCATTTCAGTGCTGCTCTTCAGGGAGCCAGTCCTGCCTGTGCAGACAGGGTGACTCGGGGTCCCCAAATGAAGTCACGTGTCCCAAGGGTCGTCACCCTCCCTCCAGAGGGGCTGCAGGAGGAGCTGGAGCCTGCACAGCGTGGTGCTGCTGCAGCAGGTCAGAGCCACGCCTGCTCCCAAAGGCCTCCCACCCCCCTGGGGGCTCCCTCAGGATCTCCCCTGGGAGCAGCAGAGCCTGAGGCTGAGCCAGAGGGAAATCCTGGGCTGGGAGGGGCTGTGGGCAGAGCTCAGCCCTCCCCAGCACCACATTCCCTGGGGGGCTGTGGTTGTGTTCAGTGTGTGCTGCCAGGGCACACAGGTACCTGCAGGGACTCCCCCACAGCCTGGACAAGGATTCCCTCTGGGGAAGGATGAGTTTGTGCACTGCACTTCCAGAGGAGGAGTGTGATTGATTTAAGAACTTGTTAAAAAAGGATTGGATTTAACCCACAGTGAGTTCCCCTCCCTTGCACAGTCTGTGACAGGCAGCCCTGGACACTGTCCTGTGAGACCTGCCAGGCTGCACTGGCCCAGTTCTGTCCCCCAGCTGCTCTCTCTCCTGTGCCAGCTAAAATACACAGGTAGTTCTGCACAAAAATACCCCAAAGAGACAAGTTTTAAAAACTTAGTGTGCTGTACAATTCCAAGATGGAATTACTGCCTGGGACTGAAGTTGAGGGAATTGCTGCATAACAGGAGGATGCCAGAGGCTAGAATCATAAAATCATTAAGGCTGGAAAAGGCCGCTGAGATCAAGCCCACCCATCACCCAACACTCCCATGGCCACTGAACCATGTCCCCAGGTGCCACCTCCACACGGGATCTGAACCCCTCCAGGGCTGGGGACTCCCCCACCTCCCTGGGCAGCCTGGGCCAAGGCCTCACCACTCTGCCAGGAGAGAAATTCTTCCTCAGATCCAACTGAAACCTCCCCTGGGGCAACTTCAGCCCATTGCCTCTCGTCCTACTGCTGGTTCCCTGACAGAAGAGCCCGACCCCCCCCTGGCTCCAGGCTCCTGTCAGGAGCTGTGCAGAGCCAGAAGGTCTCCCCTGAGCCTCCTTTGCTCCAGGCTCAGCCCCCCCAGCTCCCTCAGCTGCTCCTCCCCACACTTGGCCTCTAGACCCTTCCCCAGCAGCTTTGTTGCTCTTCTCTGATCATGCTCCAGCCCCTCAAGCTCCTTCTGATTCTGTGGTACCCCAAACTGCCCCCAGTGCTGAAGGCTGGGACAGTTAGAGGCTTTGTCAGCAGTCCTGAGAGGGAAGCCACGGCCCCTGTGTGACAGTGACATGTCCACTGCTCTGACCTGAACGAGCCCCTTCAGCTCCTCCTGGGCCCAGCAGCCTGGGGGCTCCTCCTGGGGGGGATTATACTCCACAGCCACTTTCCCATTCTCTGAAACAGAACGAAGAGCCAGAGCCACAGTCAGTTACTGCAGTGTGCAGTGACCACAGAGCCACCCCAAACACCACTCAGGACAATTCTGCCTCCCAATGGACCCCCGAATCTGGCAGAGGAAAGATCTCTCTGTTAAATGACAGCAACAGAGCTGAGAGCCCTGGGGCTGTGCAGCTGGAGAGGAGAAGCCTCAGAGGGGATCTGAGCAGTGCTGAGCAAGAGCTAAAGGGCCCCGGGGGGCAAGAGGCTGGGGCCAGACTCTGCTCAGTGGTGCCAGGGACAGGACAAGGGGCAACGGGCACCAACTGGAACCCAGGAGGTGCCACCTGAGCAGGAGGAGAAACTTCTCTGCTGGGAGGGTGGTTGGATCCTGGAGCAGCTGCCCAGAGAGGCTGTGGAGTCTCCTGCTCTGGAGAGATCCCAAACGTGGCTGGCTGTGACCCTGGGCACCCTGCTGGGGGTGAGCTGCTGGAGCAGGGGGTGGGATGAGATGATCTCCAGGGGTCCCTTCCAGCCCCACCACACTGGGAGTTTGTGACCTGAACCCATCAGGGTCTGTCCTGATAAGCAGAAAAGACTCAAAAACTCAGATACCACCTAAACAAGGGTCCCCAAAAAGCTCAGAGAGCACAAGACCTGGCACCCAGAGAACACAGACTGGGCAGTGCCCGGGTAGGCACAGAGCCAGCTTCTGTGTTTAAGATCTCAAAGCCCCAGAGAAGCAACACTGAAAGCAGCAGTGGGGCAGGACCTCTGACAGCTCCTGGCTGCCTGGGAACCCGCTCAGGAACATGCCAAGTGCTGCAGCTCAGCTCCTGTGACCCCTGGCAGCAGAACTTCCTCACGGCCCTGCTGCCCATGCACACGGAGTGTTAAGAACCCCCCCTGCCAACATTCACACTCGTGGAGCTTCAGTGACTTATTGATCATGGAAATCTGTCAGGAGGTCAGGTTCTTCCTTTCTCTCACCCAGCCCATCCTGTGGAACTGCTCTGTTAAATCATCACAGCCCACAGCACAAGTTTAACTTTGCCCCAAGCCTCAATAAAGCCCCAGAAAGGTTCCCAGGCTCAGAACTCGTGCCAGTTATGGGGAACGTTGTGACACATGAACCCAAACACCCCGAGTTCAAAACAAAGCCAGGCCTTACCTAGGACTACCAGGAGAATCTGCTGGAAGGCACTGGACAAAGCTTTCCCAGCTGCCAGTTTCTGAGCTCTTCTTCTGGCTCTGAGAAACTCAAGAGGATCTGAACAGGACAAGCAGCAGGTTAAGATCAGTCACCAAGGGCTGGCTCCTGCCCTGGGGTCACAGCAACCCCTGCAAGGCTCCAGAATGGGGGAAGAGGGGCTGGAAAGTGCTTGGCAGAA
>NW_008616238.1:0-551 GCF_000691845.1 Merops nubicus
GCTTTTGGGGGGCGCCGGGGCCGAGGCCGCGCCCGGGGGTCACCCCCTCTGCTCTCCACAGGGAGTCGACGGCATCCGGGGGCTGAAGGGGCACAAGGGTGAGAAGGTGGGTGCCAGACCCTGCCCCCAGCGCCACCATCCTCATCCTCATCCTCGTCCTCGTCCTCGTCCTCGTCCTCGTCCTCGTCCTCGTCCTCATCTTCATCCTTCATTCTTATCTTCATCCGCATCCCCATCATCATCGTCATCCTTCATCCTCATCCTTTGTCCTTCATCTTCATCCTTACCCCTCATCCCCATCCTTACCCTTCATCTTCATCCTCACCCCTCATCTTTCATTCTCATCCTTCATCCTCATCCTCTTCTTCATCACTCATTCTCATCTCTTATCCTCGTCCTCATCCTTCATCCTTAATCCTTCATCCTCATCCTCATCCTTACCCTTCATCCTCATCCTTCATCTTTCATTCTCATCTTAAATCCTCCTCCTCTTCTTCATCCTCATCCTCATCCTCATCCTCATCCTCATCCTCATCCTCATCCTCATCCTC
>NW_008616238.1:587-849 GCF_000691845.1 Merops nubicus
TCCTTTGTCCTTCATCCTCATCCTCATCTTCACCCCTCACCCCTCATCCCCCCCCCTCATCCTCATCCTCATCCTCATCCTCACCCTCATCCTCATCCTTCCTCCTCATCCTCTCCCGCAGGGCGAGGAAGGTTTCCCCGGCTTCAAGGGGGACATGGGTGTGAAAGGAGACCGGGTAGGTGCAGGGGGGTCCCCGCCGCCCCCCGGGGGTCGCTGCCGGACCCCCCCTGACCCCCCCGGCCCCCCAGGGTGAGGTCGGCGT
>NW_008616239.1:0-338 GCF_000691845.1 Merops nubicus
GAGTCAGGCCTCAGCAGGGTTTAGGGGTGCTGGTAGTGTTTGGGAGACCCTAAGGGGTGGGGGGGACCCAGCGAGGTCTGGGATTCTTGAAAGGGTCCTGAGGAGTCTTAGGGGTTGGGTCCCAGCAGGATCTGGGGGAGCCAGGGGAAGCCTGCAGGGTTCAGGGGATCTTTATGGGGTGGGGGGACCCAGCAGGGTCTGGGGACCTCAGTGTTGACCTGAGGAGTCCGACAGGTTGGGACTCAGAAGGTTAAGAGAGCTTAGGTGTCCCTGGGGGTCCCAGGGGCATCCTGCAGGGTCTGGGGGACCCCATGGGGTCAAGGGACCCAGCAGGACCT
>NW_008616239.1:382-778 GCF_000691845.1 Merops nubicus
TCCCAGGAGGATCCTGCAGGGTGGGGGGGACCCAGCAGGGTCTGGGGACATCAGTGGTGACTTGAGGAACCCAATGGGGGAGACCCTGTGGGGCATGGGGTGTTTTGGGGTTCTTTAGGGGATCCTGTGGAATTGCAGCACTCTAAGGAGTCCAGCAGGGACTGGGGACCTTGGGGTGTCCTGAGGAATCTGTTTGGAAGGGTCCCTGGAGGACCCTGGGGGTTTGAGTGCTTGAAGGACCCTGCAGGGTCAGGGGGCCAGGGGTGTGCAGTGAGCTTGGGGGACCCAGCAGGGTCTGGGAACCCCCCTGGGGCTGGGGTACCCTGCAGGGTCTGGGGTCCCTGGAGGATCTTGCCGGGTCTGGGGGTGTTTAGCGGGACCTCAGCCTGGTCTGGG
>NW_008616239.1:893-5282 GCF_000691845.1 Merops nubicus
AGCAGGATTGGAGCAGCCACTGTGGGGCAGGGCCCCTTCCTTGTCTGAGCCCCTCTGCCCCCCAAGACCCTGGGCCAGCAGGGTGCTGGTGGGACCGTGCCTCATGCTGGGGGGGCTCCGTGCAGCCTTCACATGCCCCCCTGGAAGCCTCAGCAGGGGAACTGAGCAGGCTCGGGGGTCACCCCACTTCCACCATCCCCTGACAGTGACTTTGGCTCTGGACTGTGCACCCCAGCAGGGGCAGAGGGCAGAAGAGGACTGGTCCTGGAGAGGGCACGGGCACCCTTTGCCTCCCACCAGGCTGCGTTTTTGGGACCGCTTTGATGGCTGACTGGGCGAGTGACTCTTTAAACCTCCCTGTTCTTCCAGCAAGAGCCCTCGGGCACCCCTGATGCCACCCTGCAGCAGAGCCCGTCGCTGCGGGCACCGGGTGGGTGAGGAGGCACGAGGAGGTGGGCTGGGGACGAAGGCAGGAGGATCATGCAGGACCCTGGCATCGCCGTCACCGTCTGCGCCCCACCAGCCCTGAGCCGGCCTCGGGATGGGGGGCTTGGACCCGACAGCATCATGCCTGCCCCGCCAGGCCTGGCTGGGCTGGCACAGCCCCCATCACCCCCTCCTCCACCGGGCACAGCCCCCACCTTCACCAAAAAAAAACCGCCGCCCACGCCCCCCGAGCCGGTGCCGCGCTTCTCCGCCAAGCTTCCGCAGTGGCCTTCCCTGGAGGCTGCACGAACCCTCCCTCCCGCTGGAAACTCAGAACTCGCCCTTCTAAAGAAAAAAAACCAGCTGGATTTGGGCTGGGGTGGGGTTTGGGAGGGGGGATTTCACTGACTCATGAATGTGCCGCGACTACCTTAGGGTGAGAGGGCAGGTCTGGGGGTAATCCTGGCTTCTCGCCGCTGCTGCTGCTGCTGGTGCCTGCTGCTACCAGCTGAAGTAAACTTTGATATCTTTTATTCATTCCATGCCTTGTCCTTAAGTGCTGGCTGGCTGAAATGCAACCGAGAAGGTGATTAGAATGGGGATTAGCAAATAAGCCCCGGGAATGGCTTGTAATTAATACCAGAGTGGATTTCTCTGATTATTGACCTCTTCCCTCCTTGGTGTGTGTGAAATGTGTTGGGAGCTGCCCGCAGCACAGTCTGGTTGTGGGCAGCCAGGGGGCTCTGCCAACCATTGCAGACGTGCATATAGAGGTGTATCTATCCATACACACATGGGCTGTCCTGAAAAATCTGTTTCAGGTCACAAATAAGGCACAACTTGCTCATGAATGCGTGCAGAAAATGGGTGGCAGAGAAATATCTGAGCTCCCAGCAAGACTTCACAGCAACAGAGTCAGGCAGCAGCACTGGGGAGGGGGGAAATTTATTCCTTCTACTAATCCTCGTTCTCAGACGATTCTGGTTGGCTTTATTCTGCCCTGTGTGGAGCTCACAGATGCTCTGACACACTCTGTCTCCTCTCAGCTCCCTCCTTTCTGCCTTTGCACCAGCTCTCTGCCCACTGGAGGTTCTCCCATGCCGTGCAGAGCTGTAATCCCAAGCAGAGGTGATTCCCTGAGCAGGGTGGAGAGTTTGCTGCTAATAGCAGCTTACAGGTCTCAGCCAGGCAGAGGGACATATTATCTCTCCTAGGCTTTCAATTAATAGTATGAAATGCACAGCTTGGGCTTAAATCCTTTGATTTTTCTCCCCTCACCCCTCCCTGGTGATTATTTGCAAATCAGCTTTTGACCTGATTAGAGCAGAACTATCAAAGGAACTGCAGGGAAAGACCTTAAAAAAAATAATAAAAGAAAATCAACACCATTAAACTGGTTAAGCCCAAAATCATTCCAAAGCCTTTGATGCAATGGTTGCTCCCCACCCTTTGGTCTCAGTCTGGTTCTGATCGTATCACACTTTGTGTCTTTAACTGGAACATGACATTAATTCACCCACTTATTCCCATTTTCCTACAGGACAGGGGAAGATGATGAGGGTGGGAGGGTTGATGGAAGGGCAAGGAGGAGATCCCAGGTCTCCACACAGCTTCCCCCCTGCAAATAAGTGCAGGGATGGCTGAAGTGAAGATATCCAGCTTCACATGAAGGTATCAGCCACTCAGATGTGGTGCCTGTTTCAGGAAACAAGGATAAAAAGTAAAACTAACCCCAGAGTCCCATTCCAAGTGGCCAGCACAACACACCTCTGGGCTTGCCTGCTGCATCTGCACGAGTCCCTGGGCTGTGGCTTTGGGCCACCTCTCTGCAGGTCAATCAGTCCTCATCCAGTGACTCCTGCAAGACAGTGCTGGCCCCCAGCCCCTGGAGCCCCCCAAAGCCCAGCCACGCACCACAGACGTGGCTGCACGTCCACATCCACTTCTGGATGCTCAAGGCTGGTCCAGCCAGAGGCCAGGAGCCTCCCACAACACCAGCCAGGGACCAGCCTGCTTTGGTTTAGTGGGTGAACCCCCCTGTCACCCCCAGAGAGCTCTGGCTGGCACCATCACGGGGCTGTTCACACAATGTGAGCAGCAGCAAAGTCCTGCTGGAGGGTCCTGGGCTCATCTGGGGCACGAATTTTGGGGAGGAAAACCCCCATAGCACCTCCAGCAGGAGGTGAGAGGGAAAAACTGAGAGCAGCAGCCTGATCCTGGGGTGCCTGTCCCGGGAGCATCCCCTGCCCAGGGCTTTACATAACCCTGCTCGCCTTTCTGCCAGCAATAATGTTACATAAATAGCAGCAACACTTGGTGGGTTTAGGAGATTATTTTGTTACAGATTTTCGGGGAAAAATAAAATGACCGTGGAGCGTTAGTAGCTAAGCCCAACTTCTCTCCTTCCTGCTGCTAATTCCTTCGGGGGAGTCCCTGCTGAAGTGTGCTGGCACAAGGTCAGCACCAGGGAGGGTGGGACAGAAACTCCCCAGAGCCAAAATTCTGCCCCAAGGTTGATGTGGGAAGGATGGAAGGGGACAGGGACGGGGTGAGAATGATGGAGGGGGGGACAGGGATGTTGGGAGGGTGATGAGGGGGGAGGGAGAGGGATGGGGCAAACGTGATGGAGGCAGGGAGAGTGGGAAGGTGATGGAGCAAGGACAGGGACCATAGGAGGGTGAGGGAGGGGAGATGGGGAAAACACCGTGGATGTAAGGACAGGGACAGTGGGAGGGTGATGGGGGAGGGAGAACAGGGATGGGGCAAAAGTGCTGGAGAGGGTGGGACAGGGACGGTGCCAGAGCGATGCGGGGAACAGGGCTACCTCTGAAGGTCCCCGGAGCAGGTCCCGGGAGGCTACCGAGGAGGCTCCGAGCTTCTGCAGGACGCGGTCACAAGAGGGCACTGCAGGAGCCTTCCCAGAGCCCCGAGCCCCGGCACGGCCGTGTCCCCACGCTGGGGTCACCCCCAGCACCCCCCTCCAGCACAGAGCTCCTCCACCAGCGCTGAAAAGCTACTTCCCCCATCTCCCCCTGAACCCCTTCCTCCTGGGACCCTCCACGCTTCATCTCACGCCCTTTCCCGCCCCCCCCCTCCAGCCTTTACTCCTTTAAGAGGACCCAATTAGCCCGAATTAGCCCCAGAAGGTGGGAATTGCCCCCTTGGCCCCTGATTTGCCCCTCTGGGCACCTGAGCCCAGCCTGGGCTCCCAAGAGTTTTCGGCAGGGCGGCTGGAGGTCACCACACCGGGACTGGGAACGCATCTGGGTATGGGTTTGGCTCCTTTTGAGGGTAGTTTCTTCTTCCCCCCTCTCCCCATCCTGTGGTAATCATCACCCTTGTGCTTCAGCCCCAAGCTGAGCTCTGCTGGGAAACGCTGATAAATCCCCTTTTTAGTTTGGTCACCCCGTGCCTGCCCAGACCCCCCACTGTGGACTTGGGACCCCCCCAAGCCCAAGGGGCAGGGGGTCACTGTGGGTTTGCAGCCCCCCATCCCCTGGGCGAAGAGTGGTGGGGGTGGGGACAGTGCCTGGGGCCATTCAGGTGACCCCTTGTCCCCACCACCGTGTCCCCCTCTGCCCCCCCAGCCTGGCACAGCCTGACCCCATGTCCCCATGCAGGGTCTTGCCCTGGCTCTGGTGGGTTTCCATGCCTGGGGAGCCCGTTGGTGCCAGGGGTGGCTGCCAGGCTGGCTGCCCTCCCTGTGCTAAGCACATCTTGGTCCAGTTCTCTCTTCCCCACTAAAGCTCCTTAAGTCACTGAGCTGGTTAAACCTCAGCAATCAGTTTGTTTCACCCTGCAAATTAACGTGCCTAATTCCTGCCCAGTTCACTCCTGGTGACTCTGCAGAGTCCCTGTACCCACACGGGCACATCCCACATCTCCCCCTGCTCTTGTCCTGCCTTGGTTTGGCCATGGCAGCCCCACGGGGAGTGGGGGCCCAACCAACTACCCTCTCTCCGC
>NW_008616239.1:5298-6805 GCF_000691845.1 Merops nubicus
AGCCGCGGGGGATGAGTGGCAGCGTGTGGCATGGGCAGGATGGTGCCCAGCGTCCTCCCCAGCTCAGCACGGGCAGGAGCAGCCCTGGCAGCAAGATGCAGCCAGAGGTGGGGATGCTGCAGAGCTGGGCACCTTTTCACCAGGGTCCATCCCAACCTGCTGGGTCCCCCAGCATGGGGCTGACCTGCCCCTTTCTCGGGGTCCTGCCCCACTCACCCCACTCCCCAGCAGAGCTGGGACAAGAACTGGCTGTGGTGACCCCTCCTCCTCCTCCTCACGGCTGCCCCGTGGTGTGTCTCCCCCAGACCTCCTGCTCTCGGGTGGAGAAGAGCAGCAGAAAGTGCCTTGCTCAGCCTCACTCCCCTCCCCACATCCCTTCCAAATATTCGGGTGTTCAGAAAGGTTTTCTCCAGGCATTCAAACACTTTTTTGAGGGAATAATTTAAGGGGAATTGGGTAATTAACCCTGCTACGTGCGGGCTCAGGGCTGTGGTTTCTTGTGGCCTTTCTCCTTCCAGGAATGCTGGGCTGGAGGAGGCCGTTGGGCAACAGCCAGGGCCGTCCCAGGCTGTGATTTTCCAGGGTTCAGCTATCTCTGCATCTCGCCTCCCACCCAGGCTCAGCTGAAACGCCCCACGAGCCTCCCTCCGTGGAGCCACAGCTCTATTTTCAGCCCTGGCTGCCCTAAGCTGATCACCCACCTCCGCCTGCACCGCAGCCAGCTCCTTCCCAAAGCCCTCAGGTGCTCCCTGGGACCGTCCTGGCTGGGATCTGGCATCTTCTCCGAGGGCTGGGGCTCCACCAGGGGGGACTTCTCCTCCTGCTCCTCCCCAGAGCCAACTCTGAGCACCTCAGGACCCTGACAAGCCCTTTCCCCACGCAGCACCGAGCTTTTCCTGCACTCCCAGCAGCCAAATCTGTGGTGAGCCCTGGGCAGGGTGATTGATGGAGTGATGGACTGCACCCCAAAATAGCTCCAGAACGTGTGCAGCAAAAGGGCAAGGTGCAGGCGAGTGGTTTCCCCTGGCTCACTGTCCTCTCTGGCTCTCGGCAGGGCTGGGGGAGGTGGGAACAGATCCCCCCTGCAACCCCCAATTGAGAGAGATGGATAAAAATATATTAAAAAATATATATTTAATCATGCATAAAGATAAACGTCCGTAGTAGAGTGTACAGAGCACACACAACCCCTCCCCTGCACGTTCCCTTTGGCTTCTCCCTGCTAATCCTCCCCAATCCGACAGGACGAGCCCTGTAACCTGATCACCGTTCATTAAGGGGTTTAAAGAGATTAATTAACAAAAGCACCAGTTATTGCTTGCAGCCCCATTCCTGCCCTGCCTGCTGCCTCCCCCAGGAGGACCTGGAGGTCCCTGGGCTCTGCCCACCCTGGTGTCCACCAGAACGTCCTGAAATTGCAGCAGCAAAACCCCCAAATCTCAAAAATGATGAGTTTGGGGGTTTGGGGTTCCCGTTCCAGAGGTGGGAGAGCAGCGGCAGCTCCGGG
>NW_008616239.1:6884-7206 GCF_000691845.1 Merops nubicus
GCCAGGCTGCCCAGGGCAGTGGTGGAGTCCCCACCCCTGGAGGGGTTTCCAAGCTGTGGAGATGTGGGGTGAGGGACACGGGGCAGTGGGGACCTGGCAGTGCTGGGGGATGTTGGACTCCAGGATCTCAAAGGTCTCCTCTGAGCAGCACAATTTTCTGACTCTGGTTCTGTGGTGCTTATTCCACTGTGTCTGTGAAGCAGGTGGCACCTTGCACGGCACCCCAGGGGGTGGGGGGGTAAGGAAAAAAAAGCCCCAAACTTTCCCAACCCTCTGTGGTGGAAAGGAGAAGGGGAAGGAGGAAAGGGAAAGGGAAAGGGAA
>NW_008616240.1:0-9016 GCF_000691845.1 Merops nubicus
TGGTACCGAGAGAACGGGGATGGCCGCGGGGAGCTGCCGAAAACCCCGTTAGCTGGAGGCAGGTCGAGGTGTGGGGAAAGCTTTCCGACCTAAAGCGTCATTCTAGCTCGGGCAGAGTGCCGGAGGCGCTGGAGCGTCCCCATCGCTGCAGCGATTCGAATTAACCCCAAATCCGCCGGGGGCGGGCTGGGTGCCGAGGTTTGGCGGCGCTTGGTGGGCTCGCTGTGGCCCTCCTCGCTTCTCTCGCTTTGCCTGGCTGCTCAGAACCCCCTCCCTCGGGACAGTCCGACGTCCCCGACCTTTTGTGTCTGAAAATCCTGCGGTGGTGACACTTCAGCTCACGGCTGCAGGAAAGCCGAGAGAGAGGGGACTGGAGAGCTGCTCTGGAGGGGGAAGGTGGCAGCTTTGGCTCTCCAGAGGTCCCTCTGCTCCATTACAAGCAGCTCCCAGGATGACCTGCTAGGGCATGGAAGGGTTTGTGAGGGGGACACTTGGCTTCAGCAGCCCGAAGGGACGGTGCCTGAAGAGCTGCAGGAGTTTGCACTTTCGTGAAAACCATGTTGCAGGCAAAGCTTTTAAATTTATTCCACTGTGGTTTGTTTTTTTTTTGTGATTAATTAACGTATTTTTTTCCCCTCATGCTTATCTAAAGCGTGAGGGGAAAAAAAAAAACATCTTGGCTTAAATTGGCAACTGAAAGCACTACAAATTGTACGCCACTGAAGAATCTCCTTTTGAAACTTTCTTGACTGAGGGGATGACTTCTCCCATCAGATGGGGAAATGCTGCGAGGGCTGGAGCAGCTCTGCTGTGAGGACAGGCTGAGGGAGTTGGGGCTGTTCAGCCTGGAGAGGAAGAGGCTCCAGGGGGACCTTATAACAACCCTCCAGTACCTGAGAGGGGCTACAGGAAAGCAGGGGAGGGGCTGTTCACAAGGATTTGGAGGGACAGGATGAGGAGTAATGGCTTTAAGCTAGAAAAGGGCAGATTTAGGTTAGATGTGAGGAAAAAGTTCTTCAGTATGAGGGTGACAGACCACTGGAATAGGTTGCCCAGGGAGGTGGTGGGGGCCCCATCCCTGGGGACATTCAAGATCAGGCTGGATGAAGCTCTGAGTAGCTTGATCTAGTTGATGTCCCTGCTCGTGGCAGGGGGGTTGGACTAGATGCCCTTTGGAGGCCCCTTCCAGCCCAGACTTTCTACAATTCCGTCATTCTCCCAGCGAAACACCCTCCTCAAAGAATCGGCGGCGTGTCCTTGCTCACGGGCTGCTTTCATCCATCCTCTGCCTTGCCCCCTGCACGAAATGGCCGACGAGAACGACGACCTGCAGGCCGAGGAGGAGCTCCCTGCCCCAGCTGAGGAGAGCTTTGAGCAGCTGGAGCACGACAGCCCCGCCGAGCGCAGCGGGCACGTGGCCGTCACCGACGGGCGCCGCATGTACGTCTGGGGAGGATACAAGGTACGCCCCTCAGCCCCCCCTCCTGCCACCCCTGGGGCTGGGAGTTGCAGCCCGTGAGTTTGGAAGTGACTCAAAAAATTAAGCCCTCCCCCCCAGAAAAAAAGAAGAGCTCCAGTGAACAAATTGGGAGTCTGATATTTCAAAGTTTGGAAATGCTGAAGTAGATCGTGAGTGGTAAATGCAGGTCTTGGCCAAGGGGTTTTTGTGGAGTCACTGTCTGGGTTGGGCGGGAAGGGACCTTTCAAAGCCACCTCATCCAACCCCCTGCCCTGAGCAGGGACATCTGCAGCTAGAGCAGGTTGCTCAGAGCCCTGGCCAACCTCACCTGGAATGGTTCCAGGGGTGGGGCAGCAACCACCTCTCTGGGCAGCCTGGGCCAGGGGCTCAACACCCTCAGCAGCCAAAATTCCTTCCTTTTGAGGGATGCAGGGTGGTGTTTGTCAGCTCACGTGTCTGTTGGAAGAGAAGGAAATGCTACCCAGTTTGAAATGCACAGCATGCAATGTGGTGCTTTTATGTACAGCATCATCAGCACAACTATTCCATGCTAATGATCATGGGCTGGTTGTTCCTCACACTGAGGTGTTCATGTCCTGCAAGCAGAACCAAGTCATTTTAAAATTTTGACAGGAATTAAGATGAATCATCAAGGAACTCAGTCAATAAATTGGTAGCTTAAGAAAAAGCTTTGGTGTAGTGTTCTGATGGTGTCATACAGGGGGTGGGGGAATTAAAAAGGAGAATTGGGTGCATTTATGCACCCTGGTTATCCTGGTTGGGCTATGAAGATGAGGTTTAACTTCCCTTTACCTCAGTCTGGCTCTGCTGGGAGGCTGTCTGGTCCCCAGCAGAAGCTGAAGCAGGCTCATAGCAGCTCTCTGAGGGCTGCTGTGTGTGGCTGGGAGGTGCAGGAGGGCAGCAGGCACAGCTCTTGCTGCTTTCTCTGCTGGGGGGAGGTCTCTGAGGGGTGGGGATGGTCACAGGAGTCTCATTCAGTGTATCAGACATCCTTCTAATGGGGCTTTTTCTTGTCTGACCTGTTCTGCAGAATGCCCAAGTTAGGGGATTTTATGACTTCTATCTGCCTAGAGATGAAATATGGATCTACAACATGGAAACTGGAAGATGGTACAGTAAATCATTAATTTTGGGGGGTTTCTGGGGGGGAAAAAAGGTAAATTTAAGAATTGGTACAGAAACCATGCTGAGGGTCTGTGAACAGAGAGAGAATTCCCTGAGTTCTTTGTTCCTGTCTATCAAATGATTACATAAAGGTATAAAATGCTTCCAAATATTATTTCTTTTTCAGTGAAAACACCAAATATGTTTTCACAGGGTTAAAGTAGAAGAGAGCTCAGACAGGCAGCCCAGACCCCCCGAGTCCCCTTGGCACTTTGCAGGGAGCAAGATCTCAGCAGGGCTTCCAGACCTTATGGTGGCTGGGTAGAGCCTTGGCCATGGGCTGGAACCTCATTTTTGTGGTTATAATGTTTATGAACGTTCAAAATCCTGTCTCCAAATATAAACCTTCAGTTTAGACAGGAGCATCCTCTGCCTGAGGATCTTCCTGGGGCTTTGGGAAGGCGTACCAAACTCCTGAACTGGGCGGGCAGGATTCCTCCCCCACAGAACACCTATTAATTAATTAAATTGCCTTTTCCTCACCTCCACTCCTTCATATCAGGTTAACCTTGTCAATTGTTAAACCTGGAAGGGTGTGAAGAACCTGTAACCAAATGGTCCAGGGTGACCTGGTGTGGTTAAAAACACACCTATGGTGTTAAAAACAATTCCACTCCAGATAAAATCGTTCCTGGGGATTTTTAACAGACATTTTGCACTGTGATTCTAGGAAGAAGAGCAAAACAGAGGGAGACATTCCCCCCTCCATGTCTGGGAGCTGTGCTGTGTGTGTGGACAGAGTGGTGTACCTCTTTGGAGGGCACCACGCGCGGGGCAACACAAACAAGGTTGGTAGTTTAAGGATAAACCCCTCCCTACAAATAAGTTTCTCCTCATTAGCTTCATTCCTGTGCTTCATAAACAAGAGGTGGCCTTTTCAGTTCATTAAAATCCATCCCTGTTTGTTGATTTGGGTTTGTTTTTTTTTTTGGTTCAAGTTCTTCTTGTGCAATTCACCCTATAAATTGTCTAAGTGGTGCTTTTAAGTTGGCTTCTTCTGAAAGCTGGGAATTCCCAGAGTTCACTGGAATAACCCCAGGAGGTGATTTGTCACCTCTCTGTAGCTGTTTGAAATGTTTTTCTTCTCTGGAGCCTGATAACATTTTCTGATGTTCTCCAAGTGTGGCTTAAATTGAATCATTTGGGCCTTGTTCTCAAACAGAAACTATTTCTCTCCATGCAAAATGATGGAACACATAGAGAAGCAAAAAAAAAAATCCCTTTTTTCTTTTTTTAACCAGATTTTTTCTTTTTATTGTAAGACATTTGCCACTTTATACACCCCTTCACTCCATTCACCTGTCAGCTTTTGGGTGGTGAAACTGAATGACCATAGTCCTGTTATTTATGTAAAAAGTGTTTGGGGCCAGATAAAGATAAAGTTAATGATAAAGATAAAGTTAATGATAAAGATGTAGATGTTTGGGTCTGTGCAGGCAGGAGAACTTTTCTTTCTGTCCATGCTGATTAGAAGTTAATGTTTTAATGTAGCTCGGGCTTTCAGCGAACTGTGGGAGTAAACCCCAAATCTTTTTTTATTTCCTCCAGTTCTACATGTTGAATTCCAGATCCACGGACAAAGTGCTGCAGTGGGTCAGAGTGGAGTGTGAGGGGGTGCCCCCTTCCTCCAAGGACAAACTCGGAGTTTGGGTTTACAGAAACAAGTAAGGCTCTGGCAGCACGTGCCCACCTCTAATCCCTCCTCCTCCTTCTCCTCCTGTGCCCGTCCTGTCCTGCTCAGGCAGGAGCTGCAGAGCCACCTCTTGCCTCCAGCACTTGAGGAAGAGCCTGGATTTCCTCCCCAGCCAGCCTTTTAAAGGTGCCCATTTGGGAAGTGACAGTCCTGGCTCCTCTGGGTGCCTGTGAGCTGCAGAGCACCCACGTGAGTCATGGGCCAGACCACCCCCCTTGCGTCGTGGTTCCCTGTCTGGGCATCACCCATCTTGGCAGCTGCCTCAGGGATTCCTCCTCCTCACTGAAAAACCCCTTCAGGATTCCCCCTGTCACACAGGACTCGGTCTGTGGGCCATGTCTGGTGGGACAGGTTGCCTCTCTTTGGTCGCTGAAGAGCAGGAAGCTGTTCTGATCCTCACACAAACATGGGTGACTCTCCCAGCACTCCACGTGCTTCCTTCAGTGTGGTTGGAGTTGGTTGCATAAAACCAGGGCTCTGATGGGTTGCTGGGGGTGTTATCTGATTGGGATAGCATCCAAGAGATGCCAGAAGGGCTTTTGGCACCTTGGAAAAGAGGAGGGTGACAAGGAGAAGGTGTTGAAGCTAGATGAGCTGATGTGAAAAACATTGCTGTTGCCTTGTGCCCTCCTCCCTGGTGCAGTTAGGTAGTGCTGGTCCCATGAGCTGGGAGCCCTGTGGTGAGATCATTCCAGCCTTCTGGTGCTGGAGGATGGACTGAAGAAAGACCCTGTTGTAGTTCCCTCCTTCCACAGGCTTGCTGTATCCCAGCTGCTCAGGAGCTTGGGAGAGGAGGTGAATTACCTCAGGGAGGACAGGGGCCTTTCACACAATCCCAGCATGGTGGGGGTTGCAAGGGTCCCCTGGGGATCATCTCATCCAACCCCCCTGCTCCAGCAGGTCACCCACAGCAGGGTGCCCAGGATGGTGTCCAGGTGGGTTTGGGATCTCTCCAGAGCAGGAGACTCCACAGCCTCTCTGGGCAGCTGCTCCAGGCTCAGCCACCCTCACACCAAAGAACTTTTTCCTTGCTCCTCTTGGAGCCTCTACCCCAAGCAGATTTCTCAGAGGGTTCCTGGCTTCTAGAGAACAGAACTCCAAAATACCATGGCTCCTGTGGCCAGAATTGTCCCCTGGCAGGAGCAGCTGGGAAGGTTCGTCCCCAGGGGGCAGGGCTGTCTGCAGGCAGGCACCCGCTGTGGGTGGTGCTGCCAGGGGCTGGGGAGGTTTGGTGTCCATATGAGGTGATGGTGGCAAGGGTTACAGGTCCTTGTCTTGTCAGGGTAGGGGGTCAAGCTGAAACCTCCAAAATCTACAGGGTTAAGCTGTAACCTGCAAGGCCAGACTGAGAGAGCTGGGGTTCTTCAGCCTGGAGAGGAGAAGGCTCTGAGTAGACCTCATTGCAGCCTTCCAGCATCTGAAGGGGGCCCCCAAGAAAGCTGGGGAGGGACTTTCTACAAAAAAAAGATGCTCTTTATGGTCCCTTCCAACCCAAACCAGTCTGTGAAGTAGCCCATGGTGCTAGTTCTCAGCTTCTTGATGAGGAGGGAAAGGTTTTTGCTGTGACACTGAGCGTGGTCCGTGCAGAGGTAAATGTGGGTGAGAGTGGAGCTGGGGGTGCTGAGCCTGGTGCTGGAGGCTCCAGCATCCAGTCAGGATTTCTGCCAAAGCCATGCCCTCAGTCCCTAACGTGTGCTAGAGCCAGAGGAATGACTGCTCAGAGCAGCTGTCCCTCAGGCTTTGAATCAAAACACAAGCAGCACAAAGGAAAATGCCTTCCCCAAACCAAAAAAACTTCCCAGGCAGCTTCACTGGTCGAGAGTCTGCTGCAGGTAGTGCCCCTTGGTCTCCTCCTACCCCGTGCCCCTCTCCACCTTCCCTTTCTTTCTTCCAGGGGTGCCCGTGGGTGTTTCTGGCTCAGGGAGAACAGGTGGAGGGGTTGGAAAGGGAGGGAATAAATCCCTGGAGCTGGTGTGGGAGGTGAAGGCTGGAGCGGGGTGACCTGGTGGCTCCTCATGTTTGGAAGCAGAGCAGAGCTTGGAAGCCTGAGGCCTGGGGGGTGCTGCTGCTGCTGCAGAGGGTTTGGTGTGGGTGGGTAGGGGAGATTGGGCAAGAAGCTGGGCCCCACACCTGGAAAACTCACGTGGGAGACACGTTGGAAGCAGCCCAGCCAAGGGAGCTCCCCTGTTCTTCCTGTCTTCTGTCTGATCTCAGCCTTTACAGGACTTGAGTTGGCAGCAGCAGATGTGGGAAGGTAACGGTTGGATTGGATGATCTCAAGGGTCTTTCCCAACCTGAGGGATTCCATCGTGCCGCAATAACATTTCTAACAGATCTGGATGCCCATTTTGTTTCAGGCTGATATTTTTTGGAGGGTATGGTTATTTTCCTGAGGGGAAACAACGGGGAACGTTTGAATTTGATGAAACCTCTTTTTGGGTAAGTAAACCTTGAAGTAATTTCTATAGAAACAGTACTATTTTATTGGTGCTTATTAAAACCTGTTGCTTGCTTAATTAATTTTTAAAGAATTCAGGTCTTCCTAGAGGATGGAACGACCACGTGCACGTTCTGGACACTGAAACTTTTACTTGGAGCCAGCCTATAACTACGGTAATTATCAGTCTTGTGTCAGTTAATTAAGTAAGAGGTGTAAAGAAACATGTGCACCGTGTGCCTTTTCTCTTCTACATCCTGCAAAAATCAGCATGACTGTTGCAGTGCCTGCCTGGCACTGGATTAACCCACAGCTTGGGGCTGTCTTCACCTCTGGTGTCTCATGGAGGGCTCCTCTCTTCAGTCTCCATCTCCCTGGCATGATTGAAGAAGATGTGGTTAACTCCTCATGAGCAAAAAAGCACAGAAGTTCACCCAAAATGTGTTTTTCTACCTCCCCACTCCACCCTGCAGCTTTGTTTAGGTGTCACCAGCCTTTACCTGCCCAGTGCTGAGCTGTGGGGTGCTCGGTGAGCCCAGTTCGTTGGCATACAAACCAGTCCCTGAATGCCAGGAACTAGGAAAGGTGGAAGAGCTCTGAGATACCCAGGGCCAGCCAGCAGAAGGGCAGGAGCAGTGCCCCTCAGGACTCCATGAGGTGTCTTTAGCCTGTGGTTGCAATTTTACCTACAACTTCCTTGTAGGTAGAAGCAGTTTAACCCACAACATCCTACTGTTGGTAGAACCACCCTTGGAAACATTCCCTTGAAACTGTCTCCTTCCTGCTCAGTAGCATTCTTGAGGGCATTTAAACTGAATGTAAACCATTCCTTTACCTAGATCCTCTCCTTCCCAAAACCAGGAAACCTGCTTTTATTTTGGGCCTTACCATTCTGGGCCCCTCACTCCAGGAGGGACCTTGAGGGGCTGGAGCGTGGCCAGAGAAGGGCAACGAAGCTGGGGAAGGGTCTAGAGCCCAAGTGTGGGGAGGAGCAGCTGAGGGAGCTGGGGGTGCTGAGCCTGGAGCAAAGGAGGCTCAGGGGAGACCTTCTGGCTCTGCACCGCTCCTGACAGGAGCCTGGAGCCAGGGGGGGGTTGGGCTCTGCTCCCAGGGAACAAGTGACAGGACAAGAGGAAACAGCCTCAAGTTGCACCAGGGGAGGTTGAGGTTGGACCTGAGGAACAATTTCTTGCCCTGGAGGGTTGCCCAGGGCTGTGCCAGGCTGCCCAGGGCAGTGGTGGAGTCCCCACCCCTGGAGGGGTTTCCAAGCCATGGAGATGTGGTGTGAGGGACACGGGGCAGTGGGGACCTGGCAGTACTGGGGGAACAGTTGAACTTGATGATCTCAAACATCTCTTCCAACCAAAGTGATTCTGTGACTCCACTTTGGTCTGTCATTCTCTCATCATCTTTTTTCCTGCCGAGTTGGTTTCTTTTATGCTTTGGTGACACTGTGCTCCTGGGAAGCTCAGAAAAACAAAATGTGCAATTTCCTGTCACCCTCTCTGAGGTGACAGTTTGATACCTTCCATTTGGGTTCTGGATTGTGGTCAGAACAACAGGAGACACTCCCTAGCTGCAAACAGACACCCTCTTAAGTGTCACAGAGGGATCCAGGGACAGGGAAGTGGAGTGAGACTGCCACAGAATTGGAGGAAATGAACTCTGAGATAAGTAACTCCTGTTGAGATTACCAAGGGATTGTTTTGTCTTACTATGGACAGAGCTCAGTTAGTTGAGAATTAGCTCAAAAAAAAAGAGTTTTCAGCAATTCCTTATGTCCTTGTCTCACAGCCTGAGGTTTTCTGTGAGTGAACCCCCTTTGAAAACCAAAATTTCCATCATGGAACCCCAGTGCAGTAGGGGTTGGAAGACACCTCTGGAGACCATCTCATCCAACTCCTGCTAAATATCGTGACACTTAGAGGGGGGGAAAACAACCACCCATTTTTAATGAGCTTTCTGCTCTTCCATCCATCAAAAAAGTGAATTTATTCACACAGAAAGATGTCAGGGCTGCCTTGCCCTGTTGGCTTTACATCCGACTCGAGCTGGGCCCCTGTCTCCTCGGGTGGCAGACAGGTGGGGCCTCAGGGGGACACCCAGGGGGGCTGTGAGGAGCCAGGCCTGGCATGGCCCCCAGTGCACCTGAACCCTGTCCTGTTCCCTTCCCACAGGGTAAAACCCCCTCGCCACGAGCTGCCCACGCCTGTGCCACCGTGGGGAACAGAGGCTACGTGTT
>NW_008616241.1:0-958 GCF_000691845.1 Merops nubicus
GTGTCTTTTGAATTTTTAATTCTGTTTTAAGGCTGTGAAAAGAAGGTTCTTTCTGTTAGCTATCTGCAGGTCAAAGCTCTGTGTCAAAACGTTTCAGGCAGCTCATACAAGAGACTTCTGTATTTTGAAGCACAATTTCTTCACGTGTTTATGATAAATGAGAGAGAAAACACACAGGAAATCTGCCTCTTATTTATTCCTAATGGCTTTGACCACAGTCCAGAATTTTGGGAGGTTGAGTCAGCTCCACAGCACACGTAGATCCCCCAATCTCCCTTCTGCTGCTGCTGTGCCCAGGGTGGGGTTTTAATGAGCCACTTACATCTGGGCTTCAAGAGAAGGAACAAATTGGACTTCTGCTTGCTCCTGAAAAGTCACTCCAAAGTGCTCACCACAAGGAGATTTTGTTCTTATTATTATAAGGCTTTCTTTTAAAAGAGTTTTAACAATATTAATGACAACTATAAACAGAATTCTCTGATCTGCAGCTTGATTAAAGCATTAAATGAATGATTACAAAGTTGCATTGTTACGTGTACAAAAAGAAATGAAAACTGAAAAAAAAAAAACCAACAAAAAACCCCCCACAGAAACCACCCAAAACCCCTCAACCAATAAAATGAATCCGTGGAACAATGTGAGCAGCAGTTTGCACGTGCCCACGTCAAAAAATGGGGAGTTCTGCAGCATTCTGGTACCACCCCAGGATTCATAGCTGGCTGTTCTCAGCTGCAAACCACAGCCTCTTAAAACTCAACATCTTCACTCTGCCTCAGGGGATTTCTCCAGAGAATTCTTCCATCCTCTGCCTTTTTTGTAGAATCATGGGACCATTTTGGTTGGAAGACACTTTTCAGATCATTGAGTCCAACCATTCCCCAGCCCTGCCAGGTCCCCACTGCCCCGTGTCCCTCACACCACATCTCCACAGCTTGGGAACCCCTCCAGGGGTGGGGAC
>NW_008616241.1:1273-6756 GCF_000691845.1 Merops nubicus
TTGGAAACCCCTCCAGGGGTGGGGACTCCACCACTGCCCTGGGCAGCCTGGCACAGCCCTGGGCAACCCTTCTGGTCCAGAACTTGTTCCTCATTTCCAACCTAAACCTCCCCCTGGTCTAACTTGAGGCCATTTCCTCTTGTCTTAAATAGTTCAAACCCCTTTTTGAGTACAGCCACAGTCAGAGAAGTTCTTTAATTAAATTTAACTAAATTAAAATCTGTTTTTTCTTGCTCTCCTCACCCACCCCCCTGCATCTGCAGACTTGACAAAAAGGAGACACTGTTTTTAATAAGATTTTACTTCATAAAGCACTTTTTTTTGATCCTCCTTGACCAGTACTCTAGATTGCAGTGTCATTTTACAGCTCTGCACACTTGCCTCTGGTATAATTCAAAAGTGTGGTAGATTTTGAGGGAAAATAAATGTTCCATTTGAAAACAGACTACCCACTGTCAAAGGCTCACTGGTAAACCCTGGGTGAGAAGTTTTGGGGTGTGGATGTCACTGCAGATATGAGGCAGCTCTGGAGGCACACAGAGAAGGGTTTTTTTCCCAAGCTGCCACCTCTGGGAAGGTCCTTTCAGTGTGTGGTGCTGTGACACCTTTGAAAGGGCAGGTAGAGCCTTTTCTTGGGCTCTGAGTGGACCCACAAAGCAGAATCCAGGCAGGCCACCACGTCCAGATCCTAATATATTCATTAAACCATCCATTTACTTAGCTATAGTTGGTTTACTTAAAGCTTTATTGACTCCAGCATTTAATGGTTTCAGAGAGATGAACAGTTCTGCCTTAGAGAATTTTTGTCATCACTCTAATAAAAGTTTTACAGCAGAGCAAGAGGTTTAGAGATAGAAAATCTTTTGTTTTCACTGCATTACCAAGGCCCCCTGATAGGACCTGTGGTCTAGACACCCAGCTTCCAGATCAAACTCCTTTATTGACCTTTATTTCTCTTCAAAGCTGACTTGCACATAGTGTTCCTCAACATAAACACGTGTCCAGTGTGAAACTGGAAATCCAGAGACAACAAAAGTTGGAGTGCTTTTTAGGTGAGGTGAAGAAAAATACCAATAAAACATGGGATTCAGTAAATGTGTCTTCTGGGTTCACCCATTCTGCAAGAGAACGTTGTGGTTATTGTCTGCAACACCCAGAATACTGTGAATAAAACTTTAGTCCCATTAGGAAAAATGCTTTAATTGTTTGCTTTCCTCTTGACTTGTATTCCTTGTTTCAGCTCATAAATTTTTCGAGAGCTAAAGGAATTTAACCAAATAAAAATAGAAATGTGCAAACAGGGACTACATTTGGGTGTGGTTGTGCTGGGCTGGATTCGTGCTGGTTAAATGGGTAATTGCAGCTGAAGGAGCCTTAGGATGTGTTGCATCTTGGGAATTTCTCCATTCAGTTCCTCTTAGGAATCCAAAAATATCTGTAAGATGCAGTATAAGCTGAAGAATCTTAAGGGGATAAGTATCTCCCTTTTTACTGATAAAAATTTCAGTCAGCACAGATCTCATCCTTAAAAATCCAGTTTTGCTGCCCAAAGTGTAACTCCAGTGTGAGAGGCAGGGAAATTGCTTGGCTTGGTGGGACTCACAGCACACAACGTGTCCTTTGGTGGTGGTTGTCAAGGCTAACAGCAGAAATGGGCAGAATTTCTCATCAACAGCTGCCTGTCAGGCAGTGGCTCCTGCTTCCAAACTGTCATGGTCAGAGGTATGGAAGGACACAGAGTTCTTCAAGTTTTACCAGCCATGGGAATCTGCAGAAGGCTTCCCATGAAGCCATGGCTGTGCAGAGCCTTCGTTAGTTGGCATCTCTGCTGCTGGAGATCTGGAATCACACACAGGTTTGGGTGGGAAGGGACCTTTCAAGGTCACCCAGTCCAACCCCCTGCACTGAGCAGGGACATCCCCAGCTAGAGCAGGTTGCTCAGAGCTCCATCCAACCTCTCCTGGGATGGTTCCAGGGATGGGGCAGCGACCACCTCTCTGGGCAGCCTGGGCCAGGGGCTCAGCACCCTCAGTGTCCAAAATTTCTCCCATCTCTCTAGGTTAAATCTCCCTTTTTTAGTTTAAACCATCCCCCCTTTGTCCTGTCCCAACAGGCCCAGGTTGGATGGGGCTCTGAGCAACCTGCTCTAGTGGGAGGTGTCCATGCCATGGCAGGGGGTTGGAACTAGATGATCTTTAAGGTCCCTTCCAACCCAAACCATCCTGTGTTCCTGCTATTCTACGATATGCAGTATGTCTGTAAAGACTAATGGCACTGTAAGAGAACAAAAAATGGAATTATTTGGTGACTGCTTTTAAAAACAATTTGTATTGAGCTGTGTGCTTGCAAAGCCTGTGTCACGAGTCTCAAACACACACTGGGACTGGCTGCTGGAAAAGCTGGACTCCATTTAGGTCAAGCTTGTCAGGGACGATGAAATTTTGCCTTCTGCTTTTGGCTAAGCTACCCTGTAATGCCATTTATAATGCTCCAGGAAAATCTAGATTTGGAAGTCTTTTTTTCAAGCTGGATTTGGGCTGTTTCCTGGTTTAATGCAGTTTGGCAAGACTAAGCCTGCTGTGCCTATGGGCAGATGGAAAGGTGATGAATAGCCTGAAAGTTTAGTTTTATTTGAACAGCTGCAGAGTTGACTTCAGTGTGGACAAAAATCTCCATGACCAGGGGTGTATTTGATTTCCTGAATAGGGAAAATGTCATTCTTCACTGGAGTGAGACATCAAAGAAAACAGAATTTTGCAACCCTGTGTTAGTCTCTTGTAAAAAGAGAATGAAAAGCTGGAAAAGTTTCCTGTGTACCAAAGGGAAAAAGTGAAACATTTCTATTGTGTTGTGCAGAATCATGAAATAGAATCACAGAGGCATTTTGGCTGGGAGAAAACTTCAAGATCATCCAGTCCAACCATCCCCCAGCACTGCCAGGTCCCCACTGCCCTGTGTCCCTCACCCCACATCGCCACAGCTTGGAAACCCCTCCAGGGGAGGGGGCTCCACCACTGCCCTGGGCAGCCTGGCACAGCCCTGGGCAACCCTCCAGGGGAAGGAATTCTTCCTAATGTCCAACCTAAACCTCCCCTGGGACAACTTGAGGCTGTTTCCTCTTGTCCTGTCGCTTGTCCCTTGGGAGCAGAGCCCGACCCCCCCTGGCTCCAGGCTCCTGTCAGGAGCTGTGCAGAGCCAGAAGGTCTCCCCTGAGCCTCCTTTGCTCCAGGCTCAGCACCCCCAGCTCCCTCAGCTGCTCCTCCCCACACTTGGGCTCTAGACCCTTCCCCAGCAGCTCCGTTGCCCTTCTCTGGCCACGCTCCAGCCCCTCAAGGTCCTTCTTGCATTTGGATTCCTTTCTTTATTTGTGAGAGCAGATTCTTCCCTGCCCCTGCCTGGCACATGTGAGCCTTTGCAGCATGTTGTTCCTTTCAGGATACAGGAGTGGGAGCCGATGTTTCCACACTTGGAGTTTTTCTGAAGCAGCATCTCAGGCATGGAGCAGTTCCTTTTCCTGAGGGATAATGCTCATCCAGTCTGTTGATGTTCTGAGTGTTGCTGCTTTTTATTTCTCTGGTTTGGCTTTGATAAGCTGATGGTTGTCACAGGAGGAAATTTGTCTGCAGTTCCAAACCTTCTCTTTTATCCCTTGGGGTTCTGTTTTCATGACAAGTTTTATGCACGATGATTAATAACTATATAATCATCTGTATTAAAAGACATTTAAAAATTCCCCAGCCTTTGTGGACTCCTGTTAGAGGTGTCAGGATTAGAGATCCCTGATCTGTGCTTGGTTTCATGTCCCTCTCTGTGCTTTTTGGCAGGATCCTGTACGTTCGACGAGCCGCTGGGCTCCTGTGGCTACGCTCAGGCTGAGGAGGACGACCTCAACTGGGACCAGGTGAAGGCAAAGCCCTCCCCAGGCCAAGGGGTGCCATCAGGTCGGTCTTTTGTTTTGCTTTGTTGCTCTCTGACATCAGCTGATGTGTTTCTTGAGCATTTCCTGACTGCTGTGAGAATGCCACCTTGTCTGAAGCTGTCAGCTGCAAGGCCTGGACCTGCCCGCTGGTTTTCCTGAGGGATGTTGTGCAAGGGAAAGGTTTCCTCTTGTTTTGTGGGGAACATAAAGGTTAAAAAGTTGAAATAGAAAGTTGGTGTCACCAGAAAGAAAAGGGAATGGTGGCATGAAAATGAGTGTGATGTAGAATTAGAAACAGGCAGATGGGACTTGTCAGTGGTGCCCAGTGACAGGACAAGGGACAACGGGCACCAACTGGAACCCAGGAGGTGCCACCTGAGCAGGAGGAGAAACTTCTCTGCTGTGAGGGTGCAGAGCCTGGAGCAGCTGCCCAGAGAGGCTGTGGAGTCTCCTGCTCTGGAGAGATCCCAAACCCTCCTGGCTGTGACCCTGGGCACCCTGCTGTGGGTGAGCTGCTGGAGCAGGGGGTGGGATGAGATGATCTCCAGAGGTCCCTTCCCACCCCACCACGCTGGGGCTCTGTGACTACTGAGGAAGACTCACAGGAGGAGGGATTAGTAAGAGAAGAAGCACAGATGAAATTTTGTTTCCTTTCACAGGAAGAGATATTAACCCAAATCTGTTTTGAAAAGCAATGGAGAGTGAGAAATGGTTGAGGGAGGAAGGAGAAGAAAGATCTCCCAAAAGAAGGGGGCTCAGTGATGTGACCCTTGTTAGGAGAGAGCTGTGACAGGATTACTGAAGGGGCTCTGTGCCCTGTGTGCAGCTGGACCCAGCTCCATAACAGCTCCTCCTGCATTCTGCTCCCCTCTGGGCCTCCTCTGGAGATCCACTTGGTGCTTTCCCACATCAGCCACGCAAATATCTAAAATCTGACTGCTCTGAAACTGTTCACTAGCCGAAAATTTATCAGTTGTTCCTTTTTCATGATTCCACCCAGGCATGTTTAGAGTTCCCCCCATGTCCTGATCTCTATCAGCTGATTGCCTGCAGCCCAGCTCAGCATCTTCTTTGGCTTGTAAAGACTGAGCCTCTGGTGACTCCTGTCACCTCAAAGTAGCCAAAACAAAAAGACCACTTCATGAAATCACTGGTTGTAGCATCATGGGATGACTTTTGCATCACAGAACCATAGAACAGCAGGTTGGAAGGGAGCTCAAGGATCATCTGGTCCAACCTTGCTTGGGAAGAGTCTAGATAAGATGTCCCAGCACCCTGTCCAGCTGAAATTAGCATCATAAGTGAGTGTAAATATATTTGAAACACCTAAAAGTGTTGCAGGTAAATGCCCTGGTGTTTCACACCCATCTCAAGTAGTTCTGTAACACACCTGTAATGGACTCTCAGAGGTCTTCACTGAAGGTTTGTCCATCTTGCCACGTGTTGTGGACAACATCATATCTGAGGTTGGTGGCTGAGGGAGCTGGGGGTGCTGAGCCTGGAGCAAAGGAGGCTCAGGGGAGACCTTCTGGCTCTGCACAGCTCCTGACAGGAGCCTGGAGCC
>NW_008616241.1:6790-17116 GCF_000691845.1 Merops nubicus
CCTCGCCCAGCCCCCTGAGAGGAGCCGGGAGCCGGGGGGGGGTTGGCCTCTGCTCCCAAGGGACAAGCCACAGGACAAGAGGAAATGAGATCCAGTTGCCCCAGGGGAGGTTGAGGTTGCCCCTGAGGAACAATTTCTTGCCCTGGAGGTTTGCCCAGGGCTGTGCCAGGCTGCCCAGGGCAGTGGTGGAGTCCCCACCCCTGGAGGGGTTTCCAAGCTGTGGAGATGTGGGGTGAGGGACACGGGGCAGTGGGGACCTGGCAGGGATGGGGGATGGTTGGACTCCCTGATCTTAAAGGTCTCTTCCAACCCAAATGATTCTGTGATTCTATGAACTGAAGTGACTTTTCCTTTAGCAATTCCTCTGGCAGAGGTGGGACTCCCAGGATCAGCATGCCAGACAGAGTTCATCCTCCCAGAGAGAGGAGGATCTTCAAAATTCCTTTCCCTGGCTCTTGTCCAGTGTTCTTGGCACAGAGTGCTAAACATTTTCTGGACTCTTTCATTAGTCCTTAATCTTAATCAGTTTCTGAAGCTGGAGCTCACACACACGGTTTCTCAGCCCCTTTGGCAGGCAGCACAAGCTGTACATTCCTGTTCTCAATCACCCCACTGGAAATTCTCTTTTCATTCCAAATTTCATTCATTCTTCTCCCCACTCGGATTTTGTGGAAGGGATTGTTGGTCCATCTTGTTCAGTCTTGGCAGATAGAAGGGGCTCCAGTCTCTGTTCTGTGACCACCATAGGCTTGGAGACTTTTTGGTCTGCTTTGTGTCCCCAGGAGCAAGAGTCCAGCCCAGGGACTGGTATTTTTATGGAGTGGAAAATGAGATATGTAACATTTATTTATCAGATGTCACACAACTTGTTTCTTATTTGTCTTCCTGCCTTTTTATCAGAAGGCTAAAATAACGTCCTGACGACCCAGTAAAAAGGTATTAAATTTGATCATAAATTATGTTTAGAGTTTAGGGAGTTTTATTTCTGCCCATAAAGGAAGTGCAATATGCTGTGGGAGTCCTGGGTCAGAAGATGAACAAGTTAGAACTGGGGTTGTGGATATTGGTGCCTTAAAAGGTCAAAAAACCCCTTGGAGAGGGGAAGAAATGCTCATTTTTTGCCAATGAGAAGCGGTGTGTCCAAGGGCACAACTCAGTCAAGTGCTAGCTCATTTTCCCTCATAATTTAATCTAGACAGTTTTTTCCTGTTCTTGTTCAAAACATCATCTTAATGATTTTAATTAGTTTTCAGTTAGCCTTAGCCAGGGAGCTCTGTGATACACTTGAAGGCTGATTTCAAGTCGTTCGTCAGCAGTTTCGGAGCTGCATAGTTGAGAAAAAATAACTTGGGATGATAATGAATAGAATGTTTTAGATTAATGGCTTGTGGGGAATTGTTGGCTTGAGAGCAAAACGCTTCATGCGACGATGTTGTAACACCAGAGTGAAACAAGAACTCTCAGTTCAGCAGCCTCTTGTCAGGAGGGGAAAAAAAAATGCATGTGACATTGCTAATTTCAGGCAGTGAGCTGCAGTGAGTGAGCTGGTGTCAGGGCACAAGGTTCTGGGTGGTTTGGTGGCAGTGAGGGGAAGCACAGCAGTATTCTCATCCACGTGGGGCTGTGGGGAGCAGAGCTGTGCTTGGGGGAGGTGAGGATTTGGCCTTCATGTGTTATTGCAGGGGGACAAAAGAAATGTCATGTAACATGTGTGTGCTCATGCTGATGTGCACATCACTGGATTTTAATGGTCCTTTGGGAGAGCTAGTGGTAGATGAAAATCAGTGAGTTATATCAAAGATAATAAGTTCCTAGAAGTGTTTCTTACAGTGGATTTAATCCTTGTTGAGTTGTTACTACAGTAAAGGAATAGGAAGTTGCTGCTCCTGCAGTAAGTTTGCACTCTGATTTTCTTGATAAATACAAACACGACCTTTAATGAGTCAGCACTAATCTGAATTTCCATTAAAAAGACCCAAAAAGCAATGATAATTATCTATTTCTGTAGCTGTTTGTGTGGATTAAGTGAGAGTGGTTAATCCACTGCTCTTCTTTGAGAATCCTCCAAGTCAGGTGGAGTAAGTGCTGCAGGAAGAGCAGCTCTTCCCTTTCCTCAGCCTCTTTCTCCATCTCCTGCTGTTCCAAGAATTTATGTTTATAGTAGTTTCAAACCTATAATTAGAGGATCACTTAGTCATTATTAACAGCATCCTCCATTGGCCTCTAAAGCAGTTACAGCAGTTAAGGTGTTTATAGAGCACACGTTCACCATGAGCACTGGCTGTAAACCCTCTCAAGCTGTGGTGCAGTGAAGATGTCTCCTAAAAACATGCCCAAAGAGCAGGTTCCTCTGTTGGCAAGGTGTTGGCAGCGGGGCAGAGGAGCTGCCAGAGCAGCCTCTGTGAGAAGAGACCAGGGGCTGCCCCGTGTTGGATGCATCTGGTTCCAGTCTGTGCTCCTGGGACTCTGGCATAACACAAACAGACATGGAGAGGCTTCTGGAGCTCCTCTTCCTGCAGTCCTGATCAGGAGTTTGGTTCATCTCCCAAATCTTGATTTCCTTCTCTGGCCTGTGCCTGCTCTGCCTCTCTCCATAGTCCCATTCATGCTCATGGCAGTGTTTTGGTGTTGGCTGTTCCCACACCTGGTCCTCTACCTGAAAACTCCAACTTATTGCTTATTTTTTGAGTGGCTTACTGTGGTTATTTCTATCCTGAATATCTAGTGTTGCTTAATATTGAGCAACATCTTTTGAGTGTCTTCAGAAAATGCACATGTGCTTATTTTAATGATTGTTTTTAAAGCCCTTTTGGTGCCCAGCTAGCAGACATGCAGAGCTAGCAGATACTCCCTAAACCAACATACTGATGCAAAGGGATATTTAACAATATAGAATGTGTGAAAAATGTCAGTTGTTGTTTAATTGTGTGTAGAACCCACTTTAAAAAGCCAGATAAGCTTGATCAGCTGGCAAGTCTACATTAAAGCCAACTGCATTGTTATACCACATAAATTTAGAGTACTTTGACTGTTGTGGTGAGTGTTTTTGGTGTATTTTAGCACTGTGTTGTCCTGGGTTGGCAGGGATGCTTTTCTCCTGTTTCCATTCATGTAGAAGAGAATGAAATGTTTCTTATTCAATGCTGTGTCTCTCAGATGACCTCAAATAGCTGCTTTTTAATATTCTTTTGAATGTTATCCAGAGAGAACGTGAAGTACTCTCAAGGGGTGAGGGTTGCACCTTGTTCACTGTCTTCAAGTTACATTTTCTTTGTAGAATTTTCTAGACCTGGACCACTAGCATGTGTGAGAAAAGGAGGGTTGTGAGAGGTGTTACTGCTCTTGACAACTCCTTTTCCCTGCTGTGGGCAGGACACCTCCCACTAAACCAGGTTGCTCCAAGCCCCATCCTTTGTGTTGAACACTTCCAGGAATGGAGCATCCACATCTTCTCTGGGCATCCAGTGTTTCATCACCATCATAGTGAAGAACTTCTTCCTCATTTCCTATTAACATCTCCCCTCTTTCAGTCTGAAGCCATTACCCCTCATCCTATCACTACAAGCCCTTGGAAAATGTCTTCCAAGTTCCCATCTTTGTGTAGTATTTGTAACTAACTCCCCAAGAGGAGCTTGTCCTGTTTCCTTCTGCAGTCCAGCAGCTCTCAGATGTTTCAGTGCAAGATCAGAACGTGCTGCAGCTCGTGGGAGTGAGTGGGAGACTCTGTGTTCCAACCCACCAGTAGCTGTTTAAGCTTTGCTAAGGATCTTTGAGAATCCCAGCAGGAGGGAGGGAAGGTGCTTCACGTTGTCAATCCAGTAACTAATGACTGAAGTACCATATCAAAGGCTCAGGACAGTTACCTGTGCATTGCCTTCTGCTGAACTGGAGGTTTTCAGCTGGAATATTGGTCTGGAAAAGAAAAATCCACCTACTTCTGGTGGAGGCTCTTGGTTCAGTAAAGACCACACAGAGTGTGAATTTTCTTTCCTGAGCATATGCCCAAGACATGTAAATAACCTCAGGAAGTTTTAATCTAGGTAGTTTGGGACCCTATAGTAATCTAAATGCAGTAGCACGTGCTTTAAGGTGGGATCCCCTCAGTGTTGAAGGTGATGTTACTGGACCTTTCTATGCCATGGGTGTTAGACTGAAACCACAGCAGCTCCTCCTCCAGTTCCACCAGATCTGTATAAAACAGCAGTACACTTTTTGTGCTTCTTTGCCTGTTTTCCTCTGCCAGAGAATGAAGACACTCTGCCAGCTCAAGAAGAGCTGTGACCAGTAAAAAGCCTGTGAGGAGTGTGAGTAAACAGTGAGTCTGGAGATGCTGCTCCAAGAGCTGCACTCGCTGCATCACAAGGCTGGGGGGAAGAAGAATAATCAGACTATTCCTAAATAAGCTTTTTCTTGTTTAGTAATTAATCTACTGGAAAAAATAAAAGCCCCCTTAATTTCTTGCAGTCTTCAGGGCTTTTCTTTCAGTCTTCTGCTCATCCCATTAGATTTCTTCTCATCCATCCTGCCCTTTAGAAACTAATAAAGAGTGGATCAAAACTGTTCCTTACAATCTACAGGCTTTAAAGAGTGTAACATGAGTGCCTCCATTTCGGGGGCTAGGTCAGTTGTTTCCTGAGGTAGAAGTTTATCTTTTAAGACAGTTCTTCTGTATGATGAGATCATAGTCACAGTCACCATTAAAATGCCAGCGAGCTGCTGTGGACTCCATCAGTCCTCTTTAGGAGCACAAACGTTAGGATTCCTCAGGGAGTCATCTCGGGCATATTATTTTAAAGGGTTATTGCTGAAATTAAAGAGGGAATTCTTGTCTCAATTAGATTTATGGGAGATTTTTTTTTCATCCCTTCTTACAGCACTTAATTTGTTGGCAGGCCCTGATGACTGATAGCGTGCTGTTAGCAGCTCGAGCTCTGTCTACAGTAAGAGTGGCCAAAAAGGCATTGATTTGAGTGATTTGAGGCAGAGGTCATTAAATGCTGCATCAGAAAGCTATTTAGCAAACCTGTCATTCACAGAGGACTTGTTCTTCGGGTTGAATTCGAAATGAGTCTGAAGAACAAGACAGTGATAAAGAAAACTTCTCCCTCATCAGTGTCAAACCCAGGCCCTCATTCCAAGCAAAACCAGGATTTTTAGGACAGTGGATTTTTAGCATCTCTCTTTGTCTTCCTCCTTTTAGCAGAGAATGGTGTCGTTTAAGTCACTTCATTAACCATGACCAAGCCTCACAGGAAATACTCTTTATAGTATTTTAAAGTCTGATGCACACTGGAAAATGTCTAAAATTTTGCAGAGTGTGAAGTTGCCTCACTTAATCTGTGGGCAGAAAGGAAGGGGTTCAACCCAAAGCAGCACATTTAGGAGACTCTCTGTGGCCACCTAGGACTTCTTGCAAGGTGGCTTCAGGGGCCTTCAGATGTCCACACTTGTTGGACTGGTATTGCAGGGCTGAGGACAGCACATCAGGGGGCTGTAGAGCTGGGGTAGGACACAGCAATTTGTATGGATTCTGTTCTGTATTTTATTTAAGCCCTTTTGTATTTAAAGCAATCAGGTTTCCCAACATCTTAGACACATTCTTAATTCCCTTGTGTATGTTTGCAGGACTCGGAGAAGAAGCAATTAAAAAGCTTTCATTAATTCCATGAGCTGAATATGCTTGTTGCTGGTGCTGAAGCAATGGGGTTGTTTCCCTATCCAGCTGAAATAACCTGTGCTTCAGCTGGGAGCCACAACATCCCTGGTCAGGTGCATTTCAGGAGCACAAAGGGAAAGAAATACTGTCTGGACCTCACTGAAAATGTCATGATGTACCCAGGCATTTAATGGGGAGAAAACAGTGCAGGGAATTATCCAGGTCATAATATTGAAGCAGCTGATAACACCAAATATTTGGGATAATTGCATGCGAGCAACTGCTCACAGCTCTGTGCTGAGATCCATGAGGCAGATCTGAAAAGCACCTTCCAGCACACACGTGTTCATGTCTGCATGAGTGTGGAAAGGTGCTGAGCCCCTGGCCCAGGCTGCCCAGAGAGGTGGTCGCTGCCCCATCCCTGGAACCATCCCAGGGGAGGTTGGACACAACTCTGAGCACCCTGCTCTAGCTGCAGATGTCCCTGTCCCTGCAGGGGGTTGGACTGGGTGACCTCCAAAGGTCCCTTCCCACCCAAACCAGCCTGTGATTCTATGATTGATATTAGAACATGGAAGCTACAGATCCACTTTTCTCCCCTTAACTTCATATACTACAATTCTGCATTGTGTTCAAATATAATTGTGTTGTTACTTAAAATTTCTACTGTTTCATTTTCCCCCTTACCTTAAAGGGCAGGAACATCCTCCTGCCCAGGATGAGTTCCTGATCTCCCCACACTCTTACAGTCTTTACCTCTTCCAGGAGCCACAGTCAGCTCTGGTGTTGTTCTGGCTCCTGGTGGGGTGTGACTGCCCGTGCACTTCGTGGTTCATCAGTTGCTGTGGTGGCACTGAGCTCTTCCCAACACCCCAAACACTTTCAGACCAGAAAAAGCTCAGAAGGAGACTTAGACCCAAAAAATCACATAGTAAAATTTTCACACAGTGAAATTGAGGTGCTGAGGTTCAAAACAAGGATGGTGGAAACTCCTGACTTTACTCAGTGCATGGCAGAATTATTTTTGTTCCCTGCTTTTTATTATTATCTTATTATTATTAGAATTATTATATTATTATTAGAATCTTATTATATTATTAGAATCTTATTATTATTCTAGTTGCAGCAAGTTTTATTTTGCAAGGACATTTTCTAGTGCCTGTTGGATTTCCCCATGCTGATTGTTGTAGTGTGTCTACATCCAATTGTACATTTAAGTGAACATAAAGTATTAAAAAAGGTCATTTCACCTCCCATGCAAGTCTATAAAGGAGCAAAGTTCATTCCCAAAAAAATGGAATGCCCACCTTGGATGTGGTGTGTGTTTAGCAATGAACTTAATCCTAGAATCCCAGAATCATAGAATTGTTTTGGTTGGAAGAGACCTTTAAGTATGAAGGTTCAGATGAGCTGCTTTTCTGTGGAGTTATTTCCCTTTATAGCTGTATTTTCACTAAACAGCAGTGAAGTTCTGACTCAACACCAAATGAGTCATAAAATATCTTCTCCAGAATGGATTACAGCTGAAATCTCCTTGTTATGATCTACTGAAGGATATTTAGCAGTGCCCGTGTGAAATGATCCAGACGTAAATAAAAACTTTTGTGGGTTTGTTTCCCATTAATGAATTTGCTTTTGAAGTTCCAGGAAGGAGCTCCTCTGGGGTGTTTTATTTACCCCTATCACTGTCCTTCAGATGGAAACACTTCTTTGGCCAATCTGTCTTTCCACCTGTAATGTGGAAACAAAAACTGATGCTGCAGTGAAGTGCTGCTGTGTGTCTGTTGGGTTTGGTAACAGAGCTTCCTGCATAAGGGCATGGAGAAAACCCTCCAGTGTAATCTCAGGTCATCCAGCTCCTTTCACTGGTGAATTTTGTTCACATTGAGAAGAAAAGTGTTGAGAGTTATGTGACCTGAGGCTGCTGTTGCCTGTGCTGCTAGGTGGGCTGCTTTCTGCACTTCCCTTGCCATTTAAGACCCTTCCAACACTTCTGAAGCCCAGCAGAAGACCTGTTTCTTCTACTAAGTTGTATAAATGGGTTTGGTTTTGGGTGCCAAATTTCTCTCTTTGCCACCTTTAACTGGAGAGGCTTTTTCTCAGCCTGATGATTATTTTTCACAGCTTAATTTCCTAACTGAAGCTTTGTTGGTGTGCTGCATTTTAGTCTAGTGAAGCACCGACCCTCAACCTCCCTAAAGGATTCTGGATTATCTTGGGTTTTTTTTACTTAAAAAACCTCCAGATGGCAGCTGGATGTAGCCAGGCTGGTGATTCTCAGCACATCTGCTGAGCTGTGGGATGTGCTGGGCGAGGTGGTTGCCCTTCCTTTGGATCAAAGCCAGGAAGAGATGCAGTTTCCCTTGGCTTCCACACGGATGGATCCTCACAGCCAAAATCAATGCTGTACCACCCTGCTTTTTTTCCCCAAGGCACTCTTCAGTACTTCATACAAAGCTTCGTGCTTCTTCCTGTGGCAGGGTTAAATGGTGGAAAAGCATGTTTTTAGAAACTGGTACCATTTTCCTGCAATTTTGAGGTTGCTAATGAAGTGTGAGTAGCAGCAGACACCGAGGTTTGCCCTCCTCTCATATTCTTTGTCTGCAATTCTAAAGTTTGGGATACAGGATGTGTTAATTAAAGCACAGTAATTAAAAGTATAATTACTGTTTTTCGTTGTTCAGTACATTCTTTTTTTATGGTATCAAAAAGCATTTTGCCTCAGATATTTTCATGATCTTTTAAAAAAAGCCAAATCTTGTTGTTAGAAATGTAATTTCTGAGTATATTTTCAAGTGTCTTTTTGGCAGAGGAATCTTTTATTACAAGGCAGAACTTCCTGATGGAAGTTGTGAGGGTGGGATGCTTAGAACTGGAAGAACACCTTGGTTGGTGTGTAGATGTGGTGCTGAGGGACAGGGGTTAGTGGTGTCCTGGGGGAACGGTTGGATGGATGATCTTAAAGGTCTTTTCCAATCAAAATGGTTCCATGATTCTCTTTCTTTTGAAGGAAGATCTTTCTTCCCTCATTGGGGAGCAGCAAGAGCTGGCTCCTTCCTCAGGAAAAGGAGTTTTGGGGGCCAAGGGTGACCCAGCACTGGCTGCCCAGAGGTAGGCCTTGAAATGCTTCCTAGCTGAGCATCCCCATCTCCACCTGCCACATTGCTCCACAGTTGGTGCAGCAATAAGGGTTGAAACAATTCTTGGCCTATTTAGAAAAAAAATAAGTTGCATTTGACTGTAAATAAATGCCATGTTACACCTAGAGAAGCTAAAGGTTGTTGAAGGTTATGCATTTAAGAGATGTCCCCTGAGAAAAGACCTTTTCTTCCTTCTGTCAGCCTGATCTTTTTTTCTGTTTGTTTAGCAAAACTGGAAAATGGTTTATTCCCATTTTAATTAAAACAAGGGGGGGAAAGGAATGGAGAAGAAGGTGTTGGTAACAAGGTCTTTCCTGTGAGTCAATAATCAGAGTTTATTCCCTCACCAGAGGCTGATGACCTCTGTATCACTTACTCCTGCTAATGCCAAATGTTGCTTATTACTGCGTAGCAAACAGGCTCCTGGCTCCAGGTAATCATCATCATCATCATCATCAAATAGTAAACCCCATGCCAACAGCTTCCACAGGTTTGCTTTTAACATACCTGTCAAGTAAATAGTGTTGTGCTGTAAAGTATTTGGGCTCAGTGCTGCAGAGGGAGTTTTGGTTCTGCTTTCCAGGAAAGCAGGAGCTTAATCAAGGGCGCAGGGATGAGGAGGACAAAGTGACTCTTTGTTCTGCTCTGCTGACCAAATTGAACTCTCTGTCTCATTTTCGTGGAGGCTGTGTCCCCATTTGTGTTTCAGTTCTGTGTGAACTCACAGTTCCTGTCCTTATTTCTTCCTGCATGCTTGCTGCCAAGCTCAGAAACGTGGAAAATGGGGCAGGGGTTGAGAGGAGTGACATTCCCCACTCATGACTGTTTGGGGGAGTCATTTCTCATGCAGAATAACCTCAAATGGGACCTAACGTGGCTCTCTTGTTAGCTAATTCCTCATTAGCTGGCATTAATCAAGTTTACATTCTTATTTCTCCAAGAATGTCAAATGTTCTTCCAGAAATGAGTAAAACCTCAAAACAACCATCAGGCCATGTGGTGTCCTGCATATTTTACAGATAATCTGATTGACCCAGGCAGGTTAATTGACTCACTTGAGATAATGAGTCAGTGGCAGAGTGGGAGAGAAACTCAAGAGGTAGCTACAGGAGCTCCCAGTTCCAAACAGGACCTGATTCCTGTATCCCTTTCCACTCTAAAACCCCAATTCTGACTCAAGATCTGCAATCCACCTGTAACTCCAATTTTCATTGAATTAAAACCCAACCAGAGGCACTGGTGAAATCCCAGATTTTTTATAATGGATGTTTGCACCCAGTGCTGGGTGATGACTCTGAAGGAGGGGACTAGAAGCAGAGCAGCAGTGACAGATGTGCTTCCAGTGTTGGGTGTTCTCACTCCCATCAGCTCCAGCTCACAGTTGACATGAGGGAAGTTTCTCTGTATGATTGCAAGATTGACAAAAGCCTTATTCTCCAGGGGATTTTGTTTCAGAAGGCCTGAGCTACAGCTCCTCAGTGCCTACCCAGAGACAGAGCATTGTGCCAAGTGCTCCAGATTTAAGAATCA
>NW_008616242.1:0-5264 GCF_000691845.1 Merops nubicus
AGGGTCGCTCCGCCGGTCCTTATTTGGCTGCGATTTTGGCACAGGTGAGAGGTGACTCAAAGCAGCCTGGAGGCAAACCCAGTTCTCAGTGGAGAGCACTTGGATTTCCTCTGATCCGTAGATGAAATTCTGTTGTTCTCGGTTTATCACGGGCAGCAGTTTGCAGCCGTTTGGGAAGATGGTCTGTGTTCATTTCTTACTCAGCTGTTGCTCCTCTAACCCAGGGCAGCTCTGCACACAGCCTGTGGACTTTGGATGGACCTTTCCCCCTGGTTCTTCATCGACAACTCCAGAAGCTCTTTCTGCAGCTGATCGCAGCCCATTGCTGCCGTGTGGCAGTTCCTTGTTTGGCTGTAAACACCAGGAGCTGGGGTTTCACCTGCTCGGAGATCTGCAAAGCTGCTCTCAGCTGCCTCACGCTGCAGCACAAACCACCTCATGAGCTCGGATCCAGACCTGAACAAATGCTCCAACTGCACAAGTAAAGGCTGTGGGATTTAGCAGCGTGCCCCAAAAGCCAGCATGGGGTGGGGTCATTGGGAGCCAGATAAGTATTTCTGAATGCCAGGTGGTTCCCTTCAGCTGGACCAGTCTCTCCGAGGCACTGCTGTATGCCCCACAGTGTAGGGAGGGTACAGCTGGTGGCAGGGGGAAAAAAAAGTGAGGGTGCTGTCCTGTCCCGCTGCCGCCGGCGCCTGCCCGGGGACCCAAGGCTGGCTCAGCAAGGAAAGAGATTTTACTCAGGTAAGCTGTGCTGCTGGGATTGACACAGACCGTGCAGAACTCTGGTGCCCACAAGAGTGAGAGAAAGATGGAGAGCGAAGAAAAACTACCTTTAATGCTTCTGGGGGATTAATATTCACACTCCTCACAGCCAGAAGCTCAAAACAACTCAGTTTGTTCTGCTCATGCGAAACACTGCAGGACAACTGCATTACAAAACCACAGCAGTTTTCTGGGAGGAAACATGAGGTACTTGTGCCCAGTCCATTCCTTCAGACAGCAGAGAAAGCTCTAACAGGGCTGAGAGGCTGGAAGCTGAACTCAAACTTCTTCAAAAGGAAACATAAGCACTGCTTTTTACTGGAGGGTGTGAACAGCTACAGGGGCAAGTGGACGTGCTGACTCCTCCTGCCCGGGGCATTTCCAGGTGACAGCTAGGGGTTTTTTTCAGAAGGTACACCTTAGCAGAACACAAGCTGTCCTTATGTCATGCCAAAGTTACTGGACCAGTGTAAGGAGGAATCTGGAGAGCATCCAAGCCCTTGTGAATCTGGCACCTCCCGGCATGGCCCGAGGGTGATGTTGGGTGCTGCTGCGGGGAGGAACGGGGAAGCTTTCGGCCCAGTCTGCAGGATATGTTCATCATGTAAGTCCTGCCTAACCACTCTTCATAATTAAATATTTACAGTAAGAATTTATTCATCATTCAAACCATAAATAAAAGGATTACAGAGAAAGTCAGAATGGTTCAGTCAGGAAAGAGCACTAATTATTTTCACCCTTGTGGGTTTTTCTGCATTCAATACTTGTATTTCAAAATGAAAATATTGAGATAAACTCCTGCTTTCATGTGAGTACAGTTGTAATTTCTTATTCAGTGTGAAGCCTAAAAAAGGAGAATAAACACTCATCTAATCATTTATGTTCAGTCATAATTTGGGCCCTAAGCAACGAAGTATTTAAGCAGATGATAAAACTTTCGGCAATCAAGTATTCCCAACGACTCCAGAAGGATTATTCAGAGGCCCAAAGAGAAAAGTTGTTTATTCAGAGTAGGGGAAGAGCAGAACAAAACCGACTGGCTTGTGCTGGAAGCTGAGCCCCGGTGCCCGAGCTGGGGAAGAGGAGGACCAGGGTCCATGGCCAGGGGCGAGGGGTGCAGAGCTCCTGCCCGGCTGGCAGGGCCCATAGAACCCGGGCAAAGTTGCATCACTTCGTGTGGTCCTGCCTCAGCGACCCTCCCTGACACAGAGCGTGGCACAGAATCAGTCACCCAAGCTGCTCATCCCATTTTTATTTGAACTTTTATAAATAGTATCAATAATGAAAATTATTTCACTTTAGAAAGTAATTTATCTGGGGTTCTAAAAGATATTTAATGTCCTTACATTACCCAAGGTGCTCTAAAATTAAGTTATGATATTTCAAATTACATACAAATAATTTTGTCTGGGATGTAACTGTTTTTCTTGATAACAAAAAGCCCCCATTTAGGGATTATTTTTTCTACCAACAGGCACAACTAGGAAGTGATATTCCATAAGAGCTCCTTCCTGGAGAGAAGAAAATAGGGAACAGGTACGTGGTGCCGGCACAGCGGGCACTGCTGCACCGGGGGGTCCTTGGCAGACGTGCAGCAAGAGCCAGGGACGGGAGTGTCAGACAGGGATGTGGAGACCGGGGGGATGTGGCTTCTCCAGGGCTGCAGCACAGGTTCTACAGAACCCCCTCGTGCCAGCCCCCACCCACCAGCTGCTCCTCGCCAGCCTCAGCCACCTCCTGCTCCAGGCACGTCCTGCCGGGAACCCAGCGCGGGCAGCTTCTGAGCTGGGGGAAGGTCTGAGTGATGAATTTTGCCAGAAAGCTGAACTTAGTGACAGTCACGTGATGCAAACTTCATGAGGATGGTTTTGTGTGAGGAGAAGCTGTTTGCTGCACAGGCGGGAAGGAAATCGTGGAATAACAGGAAGGAGACTGCCAAAAAAAACCCCAGCTTTAAATTCCCCTAAGTTACATCCAGTCTTTGAAGAGGAAGAAGAAAATGCTCGTCAGATAATTTGACCGAAAGTTTCAGAACCACAGGTGGAAACTGAGGAGCTCTCCTGTCACCCCAGAGCAGGGCTGGAGCTCCGGCTGTGCCCAGGCTGCCCCCAAAGACGCTGAAGGAGCCACCAGCCACACAGCAGGAGCCACAGGAGCCCCCTCGCCCTACACAGGAGCCCCCTCGCCCTGGGGAGGCTGCTCCAGCCCACAGGTGGTTCCTGCCCGTGGGTGGTTGTCGGGAGTAGCCCAGGTGAGGGGCAGCGTAGCCCAGAGCAGCGTCCGTGTGGCCGAGCAGCCCGAGCAGGACGGCTCCAGCTGTGGCTGGGCCCTCTGCTGCTGGGTGGCCTCAGCCCCCGGGGTCCCTTTGGGCTTGGCTGGGCTGGAGAGGCAACACGGTGTCTGCTCTTCACAAGCATGGGGCGTAACGGGGTAGAAATTGGACCTCTTTGTACTTTTAGCACATACACAAGGTTTGAAAAACTGTCCCTAAGTGTTCACAAAGTCAACCCAAATAATTTAAGTGTTCTGGTTTACTGTTGTCCCTAGTAACATAATCAAATGATTCAGCGAAAACCTTCCTTAGCACAACCCTCCAGAGGTAGATGAATACACAGTTGATGGATTTTGGACGTGTTCCCAAGCTGCTGCATTGCTTGGGTCCAAAAACTCGCAATAAATGAATTTAATCAGGAAACATCGCTCTGGTATGAATGTCTAATGGCACTGATTTATACTTTCAGCTGCCAAAGTCAGGAGCTAGCTTAGCAGTCAGAGCCCACGGAGCTCAAGGTTTCAGAACAAACAACTCTCCTCGGAGATTAAAGTGTTGCAGAAGATGTTACCAGACAGGCAGAAGGGAAATTTTGCTTCCCACTAAATCAGTTAACCCAGTGCAGGACTGAACTGTTCAAATGTGTCTGAAGATGTTTCTTCTAAAAGATGTGTTCTAACGAATACACTCTTTTAGACCACTGCCTGTTGTACTGTCAATCTGTCAGTAAGTTTTTCTAATGATTCTTTTTTGATTTCTTGTTGGTATTTTTTTTTCCTGCTAAAACCAAGAGTTTGTCGAGCTGCAGGAGCAGAGCCAGCAGGGCTCTGAGCTGTGCTGTGCAGCCGCAGGCAAGTTCTGTGGCCCTCTGCAAGGGCACAAGTTCTGTGGTTAAGAGGTATTGTTTGTAAAGCAAGTTTCACCACAGCAGAGCAATTCCTTCTTAAAACTGAGGCCATCTAGAAGGACGCTGTAAACCTGTGTGGTCTGTAGGATTCTGCACAGTATGAAAGAAAAGCAAGAGGTGGTTGGAGAAAGAAGCTGTGATTCACCCCAGACCTTGTCTACAAAACTGCATCGACTCAGGCTGCAACAAGTGTTTGTCCCAGCCGTGGATTTCAACCCTTGGCTGGCTCACAGGCACAGCCTGGGTCCCCTTCTGGTCCCGCTCACCTGGCTGCCCCGTGGTTGGCAGCACCACACTGACCAGTGTAACCTCTGAGGTCTGACAGCCCCGTGACGGGCGCAGCACAACAGGCGTGAGCCGCAGGCTGTGTCAGCAAAGCTCTGCTGTGGTGTGTGAGCTCGCCTGGCCCTGGCTCCTCTGCTGGGGTTGGACAACCCTGAGCTGCGGGTGTAACAAGCCTGAGATTTGGATCTAACACATACCACATGTGCAAAATGTATCTAAGGGTGTCCAAGCTAGAAAGAGAAGGATTTAGGAAATGTCAGATTAAGTTTGCCCTGGAGTAGCATTTACTGAGCTCCTTGAGGATGTGTTGCACGACTTCCATTAGCAGTCCCACTGTGGGTACACGGCCTCCTGCTGAGCTCAGCACACGGCCAGGACACCCGCTCTGGAGAACCAGGGCTGGGTGATGAAGGGCACTCGTGACAGAACTCTTTCGTTTGCTGCAGAAGCTGTGAGGAGCGGGTTGAGGTGGTTTACAGACAGAGGAGAGATGACTGACAGCAGCTGAGAAGTTCCTTGAAGAATGAAGCACGTCCCTCCGCTGGCAGCAGCCCAGCCAGGACATGGACAGTCGTGGGACAGCGGTGGCACCAGTGCTGGCAGGTGTTCAGGTAACTCAGAGAGGAGTTGGTGGCACAGCCCAGGAGGGCAGGATGTGACCGTTCCACCTGCCGGGAGGTCCGGTGTGTGTGCAGGGAGCGGGGAGCAGATCACGTCCTGGCTGGTGGGCACTGTGGAACGGGTCCAGCCGCGGAGCTAAGAGCTGCCCGGGAGCCCCACAGCGCAGCACGGCCGGCTCCCGGGGCTGGGCTTTGCCACCGGCACTGCCCACTCCTCGCGGTGGTTTGGGTCTGTGAATTCCTTCATTTTTTTGAGTAGGATGAAAATTTTCACATGAAAATAATATTTTCCCTTCCCATTCCTTGCATGAGAACGCTGTTTTTCCTGGTCAGTTTGCTCCAGGCACGGTGTGGGTTCCACGCTGCCTCAGCGAGGAGGGTGTGCGTGTGAAAAAAAAAAAATCGTAATTTTTGT
>NW_008616243.1:0-6142 GCF_000691845.1 Merops nubicus
CGGCGCACACCACGTTGCCCAGGTTGCCCACGCCCGCGGCACACTGCATCCCCTCCGCGCCGGAGATGACCTCTCGCCCCACGCAGCTCACCGTGCTCCTCGCCCCGAAGCCGCCCCCCACCCTGGGGAGACAGTCGACGCTGCGGGTGCTGAAGCCGGCGCCGCCGAAGTTGGAGACCACCCCCAGCCCCGCGCCGGCCACTCCTGTCTTGACGGCACATTTGCCCCCGATTCCAGACAGGGACCGGCACTCCCCGACGGTGCCGCCGCCGCTGACCACAGCTGGGGGAGAAGAACAGGTTCGGTCACTCCCGGAGCAGCCGAAACCCAGCTCACCAGGAGGAAGCGTTAGGAGCTTAAAAGGCTCGTAGGGAAATGAAGGGAAAGCTTCGCTAGCTTACCTACGCTCACAGGGTTGCCCGTACATATCCTGTTAAGAAAAGAAATGTCTCAGAGACGTATTCAGGGAAACATTCCTCAAGTACACAAGCAAATAGAGCTGCTGCCCAGCCGTTGCCTCCCTGGAAGCCCTGCAGGTGCTTCAGCTTATCTGTGTGCCCCCCTGGGAGGTTTGGTTCGCTGCAGAATGCCCGCTGAGCACTGCGGGGTTGGATCCCCAAATCCCACAGACATCGTAATATCCCATCCTCTTTCTGCACTGCAAGCAGGGGCTCTGCAGCATGCCTGGTGTGCTGCGATCCAGCTGCTCTGGGGGGATCAGGAGGAAACGAGGGTGATGCTCCCCTCTGCACCCATGGGGAGCTGCCTCCACCCAGCACTTCTTGCTCCTTCCCCCAGCGTTTCTCACTGCCCCTCTCTCCTCCTGCTGGGTTTTGCCAACTCCCATCACAAGGTGCAGCCAGGGATGCTCCTACCTGCTCTCTTCTCCTTCCAGCAGTGTCCTGTAAGTGGCAATCTCAATGTCCAAGGCCAGCTTGACGTTCAGCAGCTCCTGGTAGTCTTTCAGCAAACATGCCATCTTGTCCTTGGCTTGCTGCAGTGCAGTCTGCAGGTCCACCAGCTTCTGTCGGGCGTCTTTGAGGGCGCAGTCGCCCCGCTGCTCGGCGTCGCAGATGGCCGTCTGCAGAGCTGCGATCTGTGGGGGGCAACGGGCAAGGGGGTGCCCAGCAGTGATACTTGAAGCATCTCCACAGAGCTGCTCACCTACCCCCTTCTTTCTCAGCTAGGAACTGCCGGGGTGCCTGGATGTAGGCTGGACACCTGTCCAGGCTCTTTGGGGTGAGACCCGTTGGCTGCACCCCGGTACACAGCAAACACTGTTTCTGTTAGACCCAAATCAGCTGCTCCTGCTTCTCTGGTAAGTGAGACAGAAATCTGCTCCTTTGCGTATTGGCAGCAGAAGAGAAGCTACAAATACAGGCTCAAGTTGGGGGAGATGGTTCTTTGCAGCTCAGCTGGTGGGGAAAGCTGGAGAAGTTGCCCAGCCCATGGAGCATTCACCTCTTTGTCCTACCTGTTTCTTCACGTTGTCCGACTCGCACTGCAGCTTCTGGATCATCCGGTTCAGCTCGGCTATCTCGCTCTGGTTGTTTCTCAGGTCATCGCAGAACTTGCCCCTGCTGCTGTGGAGCTCCTCCAGCTGTTGCATGGGAAGAGGACGACGTTAAGACGCCCGGATCTCCCCTTCCAGGGGAGGTGGCAGCTCTGGTGGTGCCGGTGCTCCCAGGGAAGCACCCAGACATGACCTCAGCCCAGGCAAGGCGACAGTCCCGGGTAGGTCCTGGGCGTTTGCCCTTTGGGAAGAGGATGGTGTGTGCAGAGACCTCTCTGAAGCAACACTGAGATGCTCTGCTCTTTCTTACAGAAAGTTCTCAAAGCACAGTTTTTAGGCGGTGGGGGACATTTGGCCTGACTTTCTTTAGCAAGCTGTGGTGCATGCCCCCAGGGGGTGAGTTAAAGTTGTGTCATAGAAGACAGAAACGGTCCTCAGAGTTTAGTTGGCCAAGGGATTTCATGGCTACCTGTGCTGGTTGTGTGAGTACTCACTCTGGTTTGGTAGAAAGCCTCCACTTCAGCCTTGCTCTTCTGGGCAATCTCCTCGTAGCAGCACTCAACACTTTTGATGATGCCCTCCATGTCCAGGTCCCGGCTGTTGTCCATTTGCACGATGACAGAGGTGTCACACAGCTGGCAATCCAGCTGAGCTCTCTCCTGCAAGACCCACCACAGGTCAGTCCCCTTCCCCCAGCCAGCCCAAGCCAGGCATGCAGGTACCCCTGGAAAGAGGGGTCTGGAGAGGAGCTGGAGGACTGGGGGAGTTTCTCCCATGAACACCCAACTACAGCATGGGGTTCTCCAGGGGGTTGAGTGGCTTCCAGAAAGATCTGGCAGCTGGGACCTGTTTTGGTGGCACAATATGAGATTGCTGCATGTAGTTCCCTAGGGAAGGGTGGGAAATCCCGGTGGAGCAACTCACTTCATTGGAACTCAGGCATTCCGGGTTGCATCAGCAGTTTTGGGGGCTGTGAAGCCCTCAGGGGTGAATGCTTTGGGCTCCCTTGACTACAGGCTGCTGGGAGGTGTTTTGGTTTGGAAAAGTGCAAATAGGGAGTGTTCCCTGAGTGCTTTGTTAAAAACTTGCTACATTGTGCACAGTTAGCCACAAAGTACACAAAAGTGTTACTTTCACGTCAATATTTTGATTAATGTAGCTTAAGAAGTGAAGTGCTAAAAATATTTGGGTTTTGAAGAGGGAGATGTTTCCAGGGATGGTTTGGAGTAGAATTTGTGGGGATTTTTCATGAAAAAATCCCTCCCTTTGCAGCCAGCTATGTAGGAGACAACCGAGAACACCCTTTGCCTGCCCAAAGCATGTGCAGTAGTGTTGATGTTGCCCCAAACCAGGACACAAGTACATATAAAGGGATAGAGATTTGGGGGATGCTATTGCAGGATTTTCAGAAAAGACTCCTTTCCCTGTGTTTAATTTGGGTGTAGGAGCTCAGGGGGCAGCAGCTGATGCATCAAGCTTGGGGCAGCACAGGGAGCTCTTACCTCGGCATAGATGCACTTGAGGAACTCCAGCTGCTGCCGCAGGAGGCCAACTCTCACCTCCAGCTCCTCCTTGGTCAGGTAGAGACAGTCCACATCCTGGAGAGACACCACAGATTCGGCGAAAAGAGGTGAAGAAACAAGGACTGTGGCAAAGTCCATGTTTTCGGTTAGACTTGGAGGAAGCATCGCTGTTTCCAGCCCTTAAGACTAGCTGGGTTTGCTTTATGTGTGCTTACAGCCTGACAGGGGTTCTCCAAACTCATTGGGTTGTCTCTATTTTGGGGCTACCTGATGAGGACTCAGGCAGTGTCACAGTGCCAGGACTCCCCACTGCTCTCCCTGGCCCCACACCCAGGTCTTGCCCACACACCAGCCACTCTCAGCTGCTCTTAGCAGGACTCACCTTCTTGAGGACCACGAACTCGTTCTCTGCAGCCGTGCGCTTGTTGATCTCGTCTTCATATCTGCGGGAGAAAAGGAGAGATGCTGAGCTGCGGGGGTCCCATCCCCACCACCCAGGCAGCCCATGGAGGACGTGGGAAGTGTGGTTAAAACCAGAGCCTCTCCCTGTTTGTTTTGTGACCTGCTTTTTGACTTTGGCTTTGTAGCCATTTCTTTCCTCCCCTCTGGGCTTTGTTCAGCAGTTTTAACTAGCCCACGCCAGCAGGATCGGTGGCTGGAGTGAGGTGGCAGTAAATCCGGCCAGACGACTGGGAATGCAAAACCTGTGCCTCAGCTGGAGGGTTGGGTTTGCTGCCTCCAGCCCTGCTGCTTTCTGTGATGTTTTTCTGAAGCGTCCAGGACTCTGCTAGGAGTGTTTGTGGGGAAGCTGTGGCCAGAATGCCCCAGGGAAGGTCAGGAGCTTGAGCAACCTTTGAAATTCCCTGGTGCAATGGGATGGAAAGCCAGTGTGTAATGACCAAGTAATTGAGACCTAGAACTTTCACAAGATGATTCTATGAGTCTGACCTCCTTGCTGCTGGCTCAGCGAGAAAAAACATCTGAGACGCTTGACTGTAAGATCCCTGGAGAAAGCATCACCCTTTTATCCTGTGCTGGATACCGCCAACCACCACGCGTCCTGGTCGGTGGCTCAGCAGAGCAGACAGGGAGCTGTTAAGGAATATCTGCAGCTCAGATTAAAAACCGAATTCCCACATTCCCTCTGGGAATTCCAGTGGAGATGAGCGTGAGGTGGAGACAAATAGGCCGAGGGTTTTGTGGGGATGGATGGCACCACAGACACGGGACTTGGGGGAGCCACAGGCACAGATGATGTGGGAGGTTAGATATGGCCAAGGTGGTGTGTGGGAGCGTGAGGAAAAGCGCTTCCCTCTCCCCAGGGACGGACACACACAGTGGTTGAAGAGTTCTCCCAGTCCATCGCCAGCATCTGAGGTGCAGCAGTGGGACCCCAGTACAGGAAACCAGCCTGGGACTGGTGTCCCTGGCCCTGCTCCCCTCCCTGTGCCCCAGTTTTTGGACCCATCCCGTGCAGTGGCATTGGCACCACGCTCCAGAGCGAAGCCCCTGCTCTGCAGCTGCTCCACACGCTACTCACTTGCACTTGAACTCCTGAACCAGGTCCCTGAGGCACCGCTCCTCGTTTTCCAGCCTCTCTCGCTCCCCCAACACACACTCCAGCTGCTTCCTCAGGTTGCAGATGAAGTTCTCAAAAACAGGCTCCAGGTTTCTCCTGGAAGCTGGGAGGACATACTGCTGCAGCAGCTCCCACTTGGTGGTCAGCACCTTGTTTTGCTGCTCCAGCAGCCGGACCTGGGGAAGCAAGAGGTGTGAGAGTCACGCGGCCCCGTCTCATCCCAGGCAAAGGCGCTTTGGGTTTCCCCAATTCCAAAGGGAAAAAGTAAAAACGAAATCAGAAATGCAAATTATTAAGTGCTGATTTCTCAGCAGCCCGAGCAAGACCAGCATCTCCTCCGAGCTGAACCTGGTCCCACCCAGGACTCGTACCACAGGCTGAACAACATTGGTGTCTTTGCTCTGTGTCGAGGCCAATCATCTGTTTAACCAAATCTCAGTTCAGCCCAGCACCACCTCTTCCCCTCCTGGACTGGCTGGGGGAGGAGCCGCTGCCTCCCCTGATGGGCTGAGTGCAGGAAAAAGGCTTTTGCAGCACTAAAAGCTCCATCCAGGATCTCATTTGAATGTATCTGATTTAAACTCTAACCACGGATATTTATCATGCCTTTCACTTCTAGATTAAAGAGCTCTTTAGTACTTGAGATCCTGTATGGATCATGAATAAGTCATTTCTCAAATGGGAGGAAGCGGAGCTGCTCCTCTTACATGGGTTTGGTTTTTCCAGCTGCAGAACAACTCATAAGGAAAAATCAAGATCAAACAGAGCAGGTATCTCTGCTGTTTGCAAAATCGTTGCCTATAACATATCTCTAAGTAGTCAAAACTCCAGGTCTGGCTAAGAAACCAATGATAAATTACATCTGCTTAAGAAAGCACCAAATCATTTCATTCACAGAGTGGAGGGACACAGAAGTTAAAAATGTTCATCTCCTTTTAGCTAGACGTGTGTCTTGCTGCATCTCCTTGCTGAAGCACACAAACTATTTTAAAAATGCAAAAGTCCTTTGCAGTTTACAGAGGTGTGAACGATGTCAGGTTATAGGTTTGTAATAAAAGGCCCTGGTTTGCCTTGCCACATTTCTGTCTCTCCATCCCTTCTCTCTCAGGTTTTGATTTGCTGTATCCCTGGGGCCACCACTGATTTATCTGCTTAGCAGGTTGGTGACCACCGGAAGGACAAACGCTGGTGCGGTTGCCTTGGTGCAAGGCTTGAGTCCAAACAGTCTCCAGGTCAGGACCACCGTGGTCTATCAGAAACATTTACAGCACTAGGGTGCCAGGAGGAGCAGCTGCTCTGGGGACAGTCTCTCCAGAGGCAATCCATCCACAGAGCCTAGGGACACGGGGCCAGCGCCCTGCGCGGGGGGAAGGGGGTCTCACCTTGTCGATGAAGCAGGCGAACTGGTTGTTGAGGTTCTTGATCTGCTCTTTCTCATGGGTCCGCACTTGGCACTCCTCGGGGTCGACCCCCACGCAGAGGGGCTTGAGGAGCTCCGGGTGGATGCTGACGCCCCGGATTCCCTCC
>NW_008616244.1:0-501 GCF_000691845.1 Merops nubicus
GTTCTGCCCTGGCAGGGGGCATTAGGGCGACCGAATTGGGGAAGTTTTTGGGGTCTCCCAATCCGTGGGAGCTGGGCAGGGGTCCTGTCCGCAGGCAGGGGCCAGGAGGTGAAGGGAAACTGAGGCAGGTGCTGGTGATGGGACATGCTTATTCGGTGTGGAGCAGCTGGCAGGAGGTTGGGGGCTCCAGGGTCTGCATCCAGTCGTTTGGCTCGTCCTGCAGTTCCCAGGCTGGGTGTGGGATCTCTCTGATATCCCCCTTAACCCAGAGGTCTGGGACACATCTCCCAGGGCTTTGGCATTTGGAGCCCAGTGTGCGAAACTGGAGTCCTGTGGTGTCTGTGGAGCTGTGCAGAACCTCCCAGTCTGCAGGGGCAGTCCACCGACCTGCTGAGTTTCCTGAAAAGTTGGGAATTGCCTTTAATCCTTTATTTACCCCTCTGAAAAAACACTTGCGGTTTTCCCTCCCGCTCCTTCGTTCCCCTCCCCTCAGGAGTGCCC
>NW_008616245.1:0-617 GCF_000691845.1 Merops nubicus
ACTGCCGCCAACGCCGCCCCAGCGGCGCCTGGCAGAGCCGGTTCACACGTGTAGATCAATCGGTAGTGCGCCCCGACTCCGCGTCACGGCTCTCGCCCTCTCGAGTTGTTCACCTCGCACGGGCAGAGCACGTCGTGATTTTTTGAAGGTGGCAGCGGTACGTCACGGGCAATGTTAACAAGCACACGCTTCCTATGTTCCTCCGTCCCTGCGTTTGGCATAACCGACTCGGTTCCAAAATCAGAAAAAGGTACGGGGTGCACAAGCGCCCTTGCCTTGGTGCGTCCTCCTCCCACCCGTACGCCTCTGCCAGGCGCACCGGCATCTTGCTCCCTACCCTCCGCTGCCTTTCCCGGCGAGCACCTGCTTCAGCCCTGCGATCGCATTTGCCTTACCATCCCAGGGCCTGCTGACTACCTCGGTGGCACACTGGGTTTGTAAAACTTAAGCCAAGCTGCCTGCAAGGATTATACGGATGGACAGAGCCAGATCTTGGGAATGTGTCACACAGCAGGGTCCCAGGACCCACCTGCCAAAGTAAGTTTAGATACACACGAGGTAACAGCGGTTAAGTCTGTTGCAAACACAAACTCTGACCTGCCTGTACACCCTGCTTC
>NW_008616245.1:630-6192 GCF_000691845.1 Merops nubicus
CATTTTTTTTCCTGGGTACCTGCTTTTGGCTGTTGTTCATGCTGGTCCTCAATTTATCAGCAAGAAGCAATCTGTCCCCGTCAGATGGGTACTGGGCTAAAGGGACCTCTAGTCCAAGCCAAGAGAACAACTTCCTTTTGAGGGCTGGCTGCACAAGACCCCATGATAGCACTGGAAACTAGGCACCTAAACAACACTTCTGCACTTGGAAATGTCTACCTGCTTTTGGCTGTTGTTCATGCTGGTCCTCAATTTATCAGCAAGAAGCAATCTGTCCCCGTCAGATGGGTACTGGGCTAAAGGGACCTCTAGTCCAAGCCAAGAGAACAACTTCCTTTTGAGGGCTGGCTGCACAAGACCCCATGATAGCACTGGAAACTAGGCACCTAAACAACACTTCTGCACTTGGAAATGTCTTGAATCCCTAGGAAAAAAATAAAAATAGTCTTAGGCAAGTGACACCAGTGTTTCACTAAAGTCAAGGAAGGGCAAGGAGCCCAGCGTGCCACTCTGCTGCTGTGTGAGATTACACAGAACAGCCATGGAGCTGCAGGTATGGGAGCCTGATGGCACCCCATGCTCCTGGTTAGGTGCCCACCCTTGGGAAGGTCAGATCTTAGCTCAGAGAGACAAGTGGCCTTCATAGGCACACAGCTCTTTTCAGTGGCCATAGACAGCTTAGGGACTTTGAGAGAAATGGTTCACTCTGGAGCTTAGATGGCAGTTGCTAATTTAGGCAGACTAAATCCTACTTTTAAGACAGTTTATTTTAGACTCTTGGAAAACATGGTAGGATTTGGTCTAGCCAAATCAGCTGGCGCTCCAGCTATTGGAGAGGAAAGTGAGACAAGATTCCCAACCCTGGACTCAGGGAGTCCTTGCCCTGAAGCAAACTCCCTAATGTTCCCATGAAGCCACTCTGTTTCCTGCAGCAGAGAAGAGAGAAAAGTCTCTTTTACCTCTGAACCGGGGCTTCCTGTGTACAAAATAGAAGAGATAGTGCTATTTTATCTTTCTTTCAGATCTTCCAGATACAAAAAGATAGCTACACATATGCATCCCTCCTCGATGTTGGCAGCAGCATGAAGACAGAGGTTTCTGCTAATTTTTGTGAGACTCCTCCCCACCAGTAACTGCAAGGCTCTTTGCTGGTACCTCTGCTGATGCCTCAGCAGCAGCTGTAGGGCAGAGCCAACACAGGGCTTAACATGTACATGTTGTCTGTGGCTGTCTCCAGGAGGCCACCGAAACTCAGCAGCCCATACATTTCTTTGTGTATGGCAGAACTGAAACAGCAGCAATGAAAACAAAGTCAACAGCCAAGCATACATCAACTTACCCTTGGAATACTAGCTTTTAAAGTCCAAAGAATAGGAGCATTTCAGATTGATAACATAAATTTTCTTGAAACTAAGGGTTCTGTGATGAGCATTTGCCACCGCATACAAACATCTGAGTGAATTATTGCAAGGTATCTATTAAAAAGTTTGGAAGAGAAGTTAGCCATAGCCTAAATTGAAATGCACTGAAGCGGTTGTAAGGCACATGCTAAAAAACAACTATAAAATGTTTGGACTAAAAAAAATGTTGAGAAATATAAGTAGGTGCAAGTAGAGGTTTTATCAGAAGAGTTGTGTTTTCACTTCAGTGCTTGAAAGCATGCTTTGTAACAACCTACGTTTCAACTCACATGGATTTTCTTTCATTACGGTAATTAAAGCTCCTGCTACAGATATGACAACATGCTTGTTGTTCAGTTTGAAATTTGAGTTTTGCAATAAAGTACTATGCATTCTGAATTCATGTATGTCAGTATAAATTTGCAGCAGCTCCAGGAAGAAGGTGCATAGAATGACACCAGTTCATGCCAGAATAACTTTAAATCAAGCCTAGTTCTTTGTCACAGCGTTGGTTCACTGATAGCCCTCTCTATTCTAAAAAACAGTATCTGAAACTCACTTGAAATCTATAGTTTTTCAGTAGAATTCTGCCTCAATTTCTACTATAATTCTCTCTCTTCTGCATTCATACAGAAGGTAATAAGGTGGAAAACAAGCAAGAAAAAAGAATATGAATAGTATCTCCCTACAGTTCTCGTGGATAATAGAACAAGCCCACAGCACTGAGACCTGTAGAGGTCACATTGGTACTCAAATTCTTCAGTTTGTGGTATTAACACTCACAGACAGTGGATTTAGATCAATGGTTCCAAAATTTTAGGGGTCACTGAACCACTGTCCATTCCCAGAACTTCCTAAATACCCACTACATAGTTCTCACAAGTCTCCATCTACTCTCATCATCAAAGTATCAGGTGAAAGCATTACAAAGAAAATGTAAGAAAGACCTCGATTTTGTGAGCTGTTCCTACAGTCTCATCCTCTTTCTCTCCTTTCCAATGAGTGTTTTCCTATCTAGGAAAATTCACCTATGCTTTAATGGTATAATAAGGTCAATAATAAAAACTGTGGAGTAACGCATATAATACGTGAGCCATCTTGAATGCATGATCTTAAATCAGAGAGGTTTGTGGAAAGGGCATCTTTTGTCAGCTGAGATGAACAATCTTCCAGCACAGAATGAATAACAGCCTGTTTTCCCAAGGAAGCACATTACTCCATTAGCACTCCTATGCTAGTGTAAAAAATCTGAAAGACTGAATAAAATAGCAAAATAGTTTTGCAGTTAGGGAATCAATGAATGGTCTGAAGGATTAATCAAAAAACAAACAAACAAAACCAACAACATAATAGTTTAGATGTGGGTCTATCTATATCATGAGGAGAAACAGTATGTGAGTAGATGCACTTCCAGATCAGTGCTGGAGAAAAATAAATTCAAGGGCAAACAGGTCCAAGCTGGTCACGTTTCATGTCTGTGTTCATGTTTGCCTAGTTGACTGGTGGTATAGAAAGACCAGAGAAAAGAAAAACATCATTCAGTAGGTAGAAAGCAAAGACAGAATGGAATACTTCCAAAGGATCTTTAAGATCCTTTTGCACAGCAGTTGTGGGAAGCCTTCTCTACTTGGTTGCAATCCTTGTTCAAGTTTTCCTACTGCAAGCAGGGCTTGATTTCCAGTGATGCTTGATTTTTCATCACAGTAATTCCTGGTCAGCACACAGTGAGGTAAGAATGTATTTACTGATGGTTCCTGTTCCAGAACAGAAGAGCAGGTAGACAGATAGCCTGGCTGTAACACATTTTACAACTCTTAAATTTGTCCAATGTCTAGTCTAGATGAGAGAATCAAAAAAGACTTGCATTACCAGTTTTGATTCAGTGCATCTACTTTGACCAGCCTTGGCCTTCCCATTTAGAAGTAATTAATCCAGTTTAAAGTTTACTCAAAAACAGTTGAGGTAAATCACTAGTTGCAATATATGTTGAACTATAATTAAATTGCCTTTAGTGCATTGAATTGGAATTATGTAACAAAACTTGATTTAAATATTTTTTTCTAGAAAAGAAAGATTGAAGCTAGAATAATTCCCACTAGAACAATGACAGAAACTTAATGAGAAATGAAAATGGTATAAAAACTTATTTACAGGACATTGAGATGTAATTAGCACCTTCTCTACAGCTCTCAAATGTATAAATTACACCAGATCATAGTCTCTTGTAGTGACACACAGTCATGTGTCTATAACGTTTAAAGCTCATTGTGTTCTGTGGTAAATAATCAGGTAAATGATGTGTTCTTGAACTGAGTCAGTTCAAGAGGTGAAGCTGAGGTGAAATCTCAGTAATGGCATGCCAGGCTGCAGTTTTCACATGCTCTTATTAGGCCCACCATTGTCTTTAGCTGGATCTACAACCCATGCATAAACACTAGACCTCCTTATCATCTTAATCCACTGTATGGATTAGGAAAGCATGTCTGCAGTTCACAATAGCAAACACTTTATCTTTTCCTGATAAACATTATGAAATAAGCTAACTCATAGAAAGAAGTTGTTTGTTTTTTTTTTTTTCTTGGTAGTACTGTTTCATAGGAAAAGTCCTAGTAGATTTTAATTTTCATCACTTATACACCATTTCTAATTTTTGCCCTGTTCTTCTTAAAACATGAAATTAAGACTGGACTGTGGACTTCCAGTAACTGAAGGGGGCCTACAAGAAAGCTGGGGAGAAACTTTTTACAAGGTCTTGTAGTGATAGGATGAGGTGTGATGGCTTCAAACTGGAAGAGAGTAGATTTATACTAGATGTTAAGGAAGAAATTCTTCACTATGAGGGTGGTGAGACATTGGAACAGGTTGCCCAGGGAAGTTGTGGATGCTCCATCCCTGGAGCTGTTCAAGACCAGGTTGGGTGGGGCTTTGAGCAATCTGGTCTAGTGGGAGGTGTCCCTGCTCATGGCAGCCGGGTTAAAACTAGATGATCTTTAAGATCCCTTCCAATCCAAACCATTCTATGACTCTATATTTTATAAACAGAAAGCAAAAACAGAATTAGGTAATCACAAAAGCACAAGGAGGCCCCTGGAAATTACCATGTTGCCATATACGCCTTTTTTTGTCATAACTGTCTGATCCATTCATGTCATAATAAGGTTATCCCCACAGTTTGTCAGGATAACAGAATACCTTTTAAAAAAGTGTATCATCAGAGTGGTTGATCTGCTAACTACAGGTCCAAACACCATTGGCTGTGTGGTAGCAGCATAGGAGTTTATATTTATCTGGATAAAACTTAGGCAAGCTTTCATGGTGAGTCCTTTCACCTTGTTCCTCCCACTCCTAGAATATCACTCTTTTTCCCTTTGCAAGAAAAAATAGTTACTCATTTTACCTGGACACAGTTGAAACAGCCTGATATTGCTCATTATTCTTATGACAGTTAATCTTGCTTCATTGCTGCTTAGTTTGACAGGAGGGACACTTTCTGGTCTTGTTTCAATGCAAATACCTCCATGGCTTTTCCACTGTTTCAGTTCTCTGCTGGATTCCAGTCATGTCAGAACAAAGGGCTTTTCAGCCCAGAATCAATTGCAGTTGCCTGCAGAAAACTACATGAACAGGACAAGTGTACAGTGACACTTGGTACCTGCTTTAGCTTGCAGCAGTCTGCGGGTGAGTAACATCCTGGGACAGATGTGGTATCTTCATGGTTTATAGACTTTGATTAATTTTTCTTCCATTGATTTATCCAGTAGCTGTTTGAGCCCACATAAAGCTTTGGCACCCACCAAGTCCCACAGAGTTCCAAAGTCCAGTTACACAGCTGGCTAAAAAACACCTCTTTTTATTTGATTTGGACTTTTTACCTGCACATTTCTCTTGGTTTTCTCTAGTTCTTCTGCTTTGTGAAAGAGGGAATTATTACTCTCTAGTTCCTCTCTCTATGCTGCTTATGGTTTTAAGACTCACCACCAAGTCTCCCCTCACTCCTTTCGTTCCATTCTGAAGAATCCCAGACTATCTCTGTGCACCATTTGCTTCAGCTTTCTTGCCCTTTTTTGGACTTTTTCCTGTTCTTTTTAGCATGAGAGAGCTGGAGCTGCAGTTTACTGCAATAGCCCTCTATTGATGCTGGGGCCAGTCTTGTTTAACATCT
>NW_008616246.1:0-3006 GCF_000691845.1 Merops nubicus
CAGAGCCCCGCGCTTCTCGAGGCAGTGGTTTCCAGCAGCATCTCCTCCTCTCCCCGCTCGCCCAGCGGGAGCCAAAATGATCAAACACTTTTATGCTCATTACCGGCTCCAAATCTGTATAATTGGCCTTTGCTTTTTTAAAGATCTGTCATTGGGAGTGACAGGCGGATGAGCTGCGGTATCATCCTCACGCTAAAAAGCGCCGGTTTCGGTCCCGAGGTGACTCTGCTGAGCAAACCCTGCTCTGGCCGCACGTACGGCCAGGGCTGCCGACGTGGAACCCGCTGCCGGGGGTATGAAGCGTAACGGGGATGTCAGCTTGAAAGATGAACACGTTAAAGAGGTTTTCTTCCGAGTGCAAAGCCAGCAACAAGTGCTCCCTGCAACTCTGGCACTGAGACCCTTGGCTGACATGGTCTCTAAAGCCATCAGCCCCACGAGAGCCCCCCAGCCACAGCAGGCACAGCTAGAGGCATCTTTGCCACAGCAGGTCAGCCCCTGACGCAGGCCACAGGCACCCCCAGCCTGGCAGCTGGGAGCCCCCAGATAAATCCTATTGATGCTGTGGGTTCTGTCACACTGCCTGAAATCTCAGCACTGCATTGGGAATGGGAGGTGGAGGAGATGAGAATCAGCCCCCCCAAAGTTCAGCCTTTGGAGCTCAAGGAACCAGCTGAGAAGCTGCTCGCTATACTCAAACGCAGCCACCCCACCTCACCTCCCAGTCACACGTGCCAGGCTGCAAGAGGCTGCTCTCACAAAAGGGAACGTGCCAGCAGCAAAGCTGGTACCAAAAATGAAATCCCTGTGATGCTTTGGTTGGTGCCCCCGAGGACAGCGCCAGGGTTGGGCGTGAGCAGCAGCTCTGCCTTGCCAGCCCCAGATCTCACTCCTCAGGGGCCTTGTTCCCACTCCTTGGGGTATAGTTACAGTTCTTCTGGTGGTTGCCTGGTTCACTGGCTGTTCCTTACCAGTTCTGCAGGGCTGCAGATTCTATAGGACTGTTCCCCATGAACCTGCCCAGGGCTGGTGGGGCTGGCAGGAGGAGGAGAGGGGTCTGCTTTCTGAAAGGGACACAGAGAGAAGGGAGAGAAGGGGTGTGCCCCACTCCTCACCTGCCTCCTGAAGGACCAGGCGACACCAGGGTGCCCAAGGAGAGCCACCCACAAAATCAGAGGCATTACCATGACTCCGGTGGGGTCAGCTCTGGGCTGAGCATCGCCAAGGGCTCAGCAGGGCACAGACAGCAGCCTGACCCTGGCACCAACCCTCAACACCCCTGCCCTTGCCAGGCTCTGAATTTATTATTTTTGGAGATAGTGAGGTACACCAAGCAGTGCAGCCCTGCAGCTTGGGGGCTCTGGTCCTTTCTGGTCCTGTTTGCCAGCGCAGCACTGACGTTGGAGTCCATAAAGCCTGGTTTTGCTCATGGAAAGACATGATTTGGGGATAAAACTATTAACTGTCAGCATGCAGAGTGCATCACAGTGTTTTGGAGCAGGAGTGCTGGAGCACCTCGGGGCCAATGAGCTCCTGCTCAGTACACCTTGTGCCCACGCAACCAGCCTGGCATTCCCAGCTCCTGAAAATTGGCCCCCGAGCTGGGAGCAGCCCCCACAATGGCTCTGCCACTCCAGCTTCCCATCTCTATTGAAATCTCAGCTCTAGACATCTCATTTCCATTTTCCCCGTACTTTTAGTTCAATCAAAGTGTGTGATTAGGGCTCTGCAGGCTCCATTGTCATCTCTACCTAAGTGCTTCTCTGATTGATACCAACAGCATTTCGATATGTACACCGTGGAACACGTTGCTCTGCTTACTTTCATGGGTAACACACAAAATCTGCTGCTACAGGGAGGAAAAAAAAAACAAAAAATAACCCCAAGAAATCCCTGCTGGAAGCTGCAGGGAGGGGGGATGAGGAGCAGAGCCCTCCCTGATAGGCCAGGGCTGTGCCCCGTTAGCCTAAGGAGCAGCACCTTGGCCTTGGCCCTCACCTGAGCACCAGCACCTGGGGAAGTTATAAAGAGCAGGGGTGGCCGGGGAGGTCCTTGTTCAGCACCTGCAGCATCTCAGGGTGCTTGTGGTTTGGGCTCTACACGGTGTCTGCTGCAAGCACAGCTTCTGTTGCTGCCTCTGAGCCAGTCTGAGAGCAGCAGGCTCGTGCTGTGAGTGCAGGATCAGCCCCACACTCGACCAGCATTTAAGTCCTGGGGCTTGTCCTGTGTTCAGCGGCCCCCAGTCTGCCCCAGTCCACCCTTGGTACCCTGCCTGCCCTCCTGCTTCGTCCTTGCCCCAGCAGAGAGGTAAGTGAGGGACCGTTGGGTTGCATGGAGCTGAGCCGGTGTGCCCAGGGAGAAGGGTCTTGGGAGGGGAGGGGAGGGGAACAAAAACGCCCTTTTCTCTTTTTTATGTGCTTATTGCTGAGCTTTAGCTGCTTCCCTCCTTCATATTTGCAAGGTTATATGTAAAGAAAGCACCTGAAAAACAAATATTTCTAGTCTTGGATGGTTTTTTTGAGAAGGGAAGCAAAAGTTCCATCTGTTGAAAGTGGTGGTTATTTGAGGAAAAGGGAGATAATTGTGCTGGCAAAGAGTGAAACGCACTTATTTTCAGAAACGCAGTAGCTCCTCCGGGGCCTTTTGCCAACTGTGCAGCTTCTGCTCACCAAGCTGGTCAGGCGCCCCGGCATGGAGGGTCCCGGCTCTGCTCGCTGGAGGGACGGGCTGGGAGCAGCGCAGAGCCCCCGGGGGTGTCCCCCGCGTTCCGGGGCTTTAGATGGGGGTAGATGGTCGCTTCAGTTGTTGCAAAGCGTTTTAGGGTTTATTCCTGTATTTCCCTCGGTCCGAGGCGTTACGCCTGACGCTGGGAGGAGCGCCCCCGGTGCTGAGCCGCCCCTCGCCCCCTCCTCCCGGGGGCAGAAGTCAGCGCCGGGGCTCGGCTGGTTCCCTACCGCACGTTCGTCCGATCTCGGTGAAATTAGATGGGATTACTAGGCGAGCCCG
>NW_008616247.1:0-2960 GCF_000691845.1 Merops nubicus
ACCTTTCAACCAGTTCTTGATCCAAATATATATTAACTACTGCTTACATTATTGAGAAGCAACTAGCTAAAGAATCTCTACTTCTGGTATTTGTGTACTAGACCCTTCTATGTCTCCTCTAAAAATGATTCTAATAACACAATTGGATATTATAATTTTCCTGGAGACTTACACAGCCTTTCTCTGTCTGTCTTGAGGATTGGGCCTAATCTGTAGTGTAATTTGGAAATTTTAGTAATTAACTGCTATATTCTGCTCTTACTTTTGGTCAGTTAATTAAAGTGGCATGATGAATCTTCTAATTTAAGACAAAATATCATAACTGCTTCTCAGAGTAACAATTAACACAGCTACTGCTCTTTAAAGAAATGTAGTAAACTTGGTAAGATGCAATATAAATTGCTGCACTGGAAATATACCTACATCTTTAAACCAGAAAATTTGCTGATAACTTCTAGTGTAAAATTTGTAACAATTCTTTATGGCAGTTGAATGGTGATGGCTGCTTTCATGCTATTTTCATTTATTCTTTGCCAGCCAGCATGTCTTGGAAATGACTCAATCTGAAATATAAATTAGTAAAAATTCTATCATGAATTTTTTACATTTTCAGACTGCTGCATGGCTTCAATTCAGAAAGCATCCATTTTTCATAGATTCTACTGGAAGAATGAAAGTTGCTCTGTATTTTGTCACCTAAGTCTTACCTAAGGCAGAGTGGCTGCAATGGGACAAGCTCTTCTTGCAAAAACAATAAGTGGATTACAGCATACATACTCTGGTTGTTATTGAGAACATGCAATTTTATCACAGATAATAGGCAAGAAGCTGATGCTCTGTATTTTAAAAGCATTACATTCTTTCAGGACACCATTGAGGTGCTGGACTTACTTTCATATGACAAAATATTTTAAATATACCAAATGACATGGATTGATACTGCCGTAATTGAAATCTGTGTTCTCTGATCATGGACTTTATCTTAGTATATTCTTGTGCAATACTCAACAGTACAACCTATAAGTCTGGTCTGGGCACCAAAACCAGATTTGCAGTCATTCTGTTTGTTTGGTATTTCTTGAGTTTTATATTTAAACACTTTTTGGTGGGTTTCTTTTGTGTTGTGGGGTTTGGTGTTTTTTTTTGGTGTGTGTGTAAGGGGTTATCAACTGTAAATTCAGGCAGCTGTCTTTATAAGAAAACTATTTTGCCCTTCAAGGCAATGAGGAATTTTAGCATAGATCAAAGCTTGCAGTGAGTCTTAGAGCAATTCATGCTTGTGTCCTCACAGGAAGTGTCTTAATATAGTTTGGATGATATATATGTTATTAAGGACAAGGCAGAGGGATTTTTCCCAAGTTTGCATTGACTCTGCATAGCAGCTGTCAAAAGAAAAATCCACTTTGGTCTGTCTTAAGATTCAGGAAAACAGTACCTGTTAACTCTGTAGCATCATGTCGGGGTAACATCATGTAGGCCTATGTATTATCTACCTTAAGTAATTTTTTTCATGTATAGCATGTCTCTTTCCATAGGACAACAGTAAGCGGAGAAGATACAAGCTAGCAAAAACTCCTCTAAGATATAACTTCATGTCCTGGTTTGAGTTAGAACAGAACTAATTCTGTTCAGTGATTTTACTTATCAGCTAAGCCTCTTCTAACTAACTGCACTTTCTGAAGTTAACAGCATATTTTCAGTGTCTGCTTCTAGCAGTGATAAGGCTTGATGCTTATATTTACTATCAATGATTGTTATGCAGAAAGGCTCTTGCTTATACTTGCTTCTATGGAGATCAAGTTCACTGCTAAAACTTGTGTACCATGTTGGCGGGGTGCAGAATGTAAAAGGCTGCATCTGTGGGGAGGAGTGGACAGGACAGGTGACACCAAACTGACCAATGAGGTATTCCATCCCATATATCCATATGAATATGTCATATTCAGTATAAAGCTGAGGGATCACAAGGGCAAAGCTCTCTTCTTCAATGGCTAGCATCCAAAGAGGACTCTGTCCATTCTGCCTTCAGTCCCAATCCATGTGTTCCTGAATCCAGTTCCAGAATTCAACTCCTGACTCTGGTTCTTGTCTGCCACTGAGTCCAGTCTAGGACTTCCCCAGTGCCTGCCCATAGCATCAGTGGTGACGGTGATGTAATTGTCATGGCAGGGGCGGGGATGAGTGGGTGTTTGGTTCGATATTGGTTCTGTATATATTTTATTATTATTATTTTCACTAAAGTAATTTTAGTTTTCTTTCCCAATCTGTAAGTCTGTCTCCCTCATTCCCTTTCTCTTCCCCTTTTGGGAAGGTAGAGTGGATAATAGAGACCATCTGTCATTTGTTTAGTGACTGGCCTAGCCCTAACTCTTGACACTTCATTTTATATGGACCCCATGTCAATACTTTAAAAGTCATTAGAAAAAAAAAAGTACAGAAACATGTATTTGAATTTGCAGGCATCCTGAGAGAGGTTGTCTTGGAAAACAGAATTGCTCATTCATTTTATAATTTAACAAACCTCATGCTGCTTCACTGCAAATAGAACCAATTTGAATGAGTATAAGTATCTATTTTGGGTCTGTGTCTGGTGGGGCATTGGTAACAGGAGACAGGGGTTGGGTCTACCAGTGGTGGCTCTTATGAGAAGCTTCTAGAAGCTACTCCTCCCCCTCGCTCCTCGTGCAGCAGCAGAAATTCCACCACAGGCAGACTGACCTCCTGTAGCCTGTGGAGATTAATGGTGGGGCAGTTGCCCACCTGCAGCCCATGGAAGACCTTATGCCAGAGCAGGTGGCTGTACCTGATACCTCTGAGAGAAGCCTGTGCCGGAGCAGTCTGTTGCTGGGAGGACTACACCCTGCTGAAAAGACCTATGCTGGAGTAGTTTGTGAAGAAGGGAAAGGATCACGTTGGAGAAGTTCATGGGGGACTGTTGAAGTAGAGAAACCCCAGATGTA
>NW_008616248.1:0-4302 GCF_000691845.1 Merops nubicus
CTCTGAGTGAGGGTGCGGTGCGGTGGGTGCCCTCCTCTACCCAGAGCAGCCCGAGAGCCAGCTCCTGCCTCCTCTCCCCCCTTCCCCATGCACAGCCCCCTGCTAGGAGGAGCAGGGGAGGGCCCTGGCTGACTTTGCAGAACGATACAGTGCCTGGGGCTTTCTTGGCCTGAGCCTTGGGCAGGGTGCGGGCGAGGGAAAAAGGAGGCTCGGCTAACACCGTTCCCCCTGTTTGGAAAAGCAGCGCTGTTGGCAGAGACACGGGCACAGGGCAGCGTGCAGTCACTGTCTGACCAGATGTGAAATCTGGGAGAGCGTGAGGCCACGTTGCCAGTCACTGCCACCCCACTTCAAAGAGAACGCTGGTGGCAGCAGGCAGTGCCGGCGCTCTGCTGCGGTCTGTGGTTAGCCCCGGCTCGGGAGGAGCGGTTTGAGGGAGCCCTCGCCCCGGGACGTGGGCTGGCACACAGGTTAGCACACACGTGCTTGCAGAAGCAAGGCACTGCCAGCGCAGCGGGGACTGGTGTGGATTCACGGATCTTCTTTGTTCCAGTGCTGGGAGCCTGGTGATGCCATAAGGTGCTTTGATAAGCAGTATGAACACAAGGGCAAGTGCTGCAACCGGTGTCAGCCAGGTATGGAGACCCGTTCACCTTCCCGGGCATCCTCTGGCCTGGCTGTGCCAGGACCTGCTGCCTGTCCAACAGAGCAAGCCCAGCTCAGAGTGATCAAACCCCTCCACCCCACTGCCAGCAGTGCTGACAGCTTCATCTCTGTGTGGCACCTCAGCACTAGAGCAACTGGGGACTTCATGGGTGCCCTGGGAGATCCCCTAGACCTCACCAAATCTGCCACAGCTCTCTTGGGTCTGTGCTCCTGTAGCTGCAGGACCCCATAGCACAAGCAGCTTCTGGGAAGAGTGCTGACACTGGCACTACCAAATCGTGACAGTATTTGCCAGCTCCCGCTGTCACTGCCAGATTGTTTCCCAGTCCTTGGAGTGCTGGAGGTGGTGAATGGCCCCACTGCTCTCCTGCCCCAGCACCCAGCAGCCCTATCCCCCAGCCCCATGCAGCATGCACAGCCACTGGGTAAGCTGGCCCCTGGAACCCTGGCTGCCAGAGTGGCACCAGTCTACCAAGCAGCATGCTGCAGCAGCCCTGGCAGCCACAGCTGCCCATGCTCCCCTGTCCTGACAGAGCTGCTGCCTGGAGAGCGGGAAGCCCCCTCCTCACCAGCCTTTATTGCAGGGGAAAAGCTGGTCTCCGAATGCAATGGCACAGAAGACTCTGTCTGCACCCGCTGTGAGAGTGGACACTACCAGCAGAGCTGGACCAAGGAGAGGCACTGTGCCCCCCACGATATCTGTGACAACAGTAAGTGCTTCCTGCACCCCCCGGCCCTGACCTTGGGGAGCTGCAGGGGCTGGTGTCCCCCAGGCTCACCTGCCTGGCACCTCACCCTACCCACGCTCCCTTTGCCCAGATGCTGGCCTCATCCTGAAGATGCAAGGAAACACCACGCACAACACGGTGTGTAAGTGCCAGGCTGGCATGCACTGCTCTGATGCCAGCTGCCAGACCTGCTTGGAGAACCAACCCTGCCAGCGTGGCTTTGGCTTCGCAGCAGGTGAGTCCGACCCGCTGTTCTCAGTGGGACTGATGGCCTGGCAGCACTGGCCTCAGGTCCTCCCAGGAAACAGGGGCTCTGCCTGTAAGGTGCCCCTAATAGGGCTTTGGGAGAGCTGTGCCTGGCAGCATTGCCCCAGGGAGTGCTTGCTGCTCACCTGAGCCCCACAGCCCTTCACCTCCTGCAGCCCATACTGACCTTCCTGCAACCTCTGCTCCTCTCCAGCCAAGGCTGAGGCCCAGATGTCATCCCCCTGCGAGCCCTGTGCAGAAGGCACCTTCTCCAATGTCTCTTCTAAAACAGAGCCGTGCCATCCCTGGACGAGGTATTGTCCAAGTGCCAACCACATTCCTCACCCACCCCCGGATGAGCCCTGTCCGTGTGAGCGTGTCCTCTGCTGCCAGCCTCCTCAGGGGCCTTGGGGACCAGCTGGCCGGGATGGTCTCTGAGGGACCATCAGGCTGGCACAGGGCAGGTGAGAGGAGCAGAGCTGTGAGGGCAGTGAGGTCCAGGGCAGTGGGGCTGAGCTCAGGGCAGACATCCAGGCACGGTGACCACTCCTCAGCGTGTGCACAGAGCTTGGGCCCCTCCAGGGACATCTACACTGTCATCTGCACTGGGGAGCAGCAGATGAGGGGCTGCAGGTACCCCCATGCCCTGTCCAGGCTCCCCCTCCCACTGTGCTGCTTGGCTGCAGTCATCCGAGGCACCAGCCCCCTCGGTGGGGAATCTGGCTTTGAGGATGCCGTGGGCTGGCAGGTCATCCCTGTCTTTAGAAAGCTGCTTGAGGGTTAATTGCACTCCCTGGTAGAAACGTGAGCCTTATTTCCAGACTGAATTAGTCTTGCTTCAGCTGCCAGCCATTGGATTTCAGTTTGCTTTTATCTGTGCCCAGAAATTACCTCCCCATGGAGCCACTTGCAGCCTGTCATCAAGTCATCTCCAAGTTGTTCTGCAGTAACTGCAGTGCCTTGAGCCCCAGGGTGTCCCTGACCCATCAGGTCTCAAATATCCATTTCCTCCTGCACCTTGTCCCCATCTACAGCAGTTTCAGCAACTCTAGAACCCCTGGGTGGGTCCCTGCTGTGTACCTGGGGCCAGCACAGGGGCCGATCCTGGGACCCCAGGCCACTCGCCCCTCCAGAGCCCAGCAGGCTCAGTGGTGGGCGTTTTCTTGCACAGCTCATGTGTCTGTCCAGCCCTGGCTATTCCACCTCAGGAACTTTCCACGTGCCCAGGCTGTTGCTGTGGTTACATGGTCTCATTCTTCCCTGCAGCTGTGAGGAAAAGGGGCTGGTGATGAAGGCAAAAGGGACGAACACCTCGGATGCAATCTGTGGTGAGTGCCTGGTGCCCTGGGCTAGACCAATGCAGAGCAGGGATCTCTGGTGCTCGGGCTCCTGCAGCGCTCAGAGGAGCTGGCCTGGCCCCGGGATGTTTTTGGGAGCAGAGGGCCTTTCCACAGTGCTGGCACGATGCCTTCCTGCTCCTCTCTGTCCCCTGAGGGATCCCGTGCGGGCTGGCCTGGAGCAGAGGCAGTCTGGAGCACTCGGTGTCCGGGGGGAGTGTCCTGTGTGTGCCCCACTGACCCCTCTCCCTCGGCAGAGGCGGGTGGACGCTCCTCACTGTCGGTGCTGATCCCCATCACAGCCGCCATCGTCACGTGCCTCGTGGGCCTCTGCATCTACTGCCTGGTCCACACAGGTAAGGAGGGGGCTGGGACACTGGAAGTGATGCCTTGGCCAGGGGGGCCATTGGGGAGAGGAGCTGAGCAGGGTGGATGGTGGCAGCTCTGCCAAGACTGGGGCAGCCCTTCTGGGGACACCGCTGGGCACGGTTCCCTGAGCCCCTTGTCCTGCCAGGTCTGTGGGCTCTGTCCTGGGGAGCAGGAGTGTTTGCACTGCTGCAGCCCAAGAGGGGCCAGCTCTTGGAAGAAAGCGTGGTGCTCGGTGGGTCCAGGTTGTCTTCTCTGCCATGGGCCCCAGCCTAGCAGCAGCAGGTGCAACGTGAGCTGCAGGACCTGTGTGGCAGCAGCACCAGCCCTGGCTCTGACCCCTGAGAGCTCATGGCAGGGCAGGAGTGCTCCCCCATGACTGTTGCCTTCTCTGTCCCTCTTTCCATCCAGATCCCAGGCGACGGGTGCAGAAGCAGGTGAGTCTGCCCAGAGCCCTCCTCCAGGAGTGGGCTGATGTCCCTCCTGGGCACAGACGGGGGTGTGCCAGCAGCAGAGAGCAACAGGAGCCATGACTCTGCAGGGAAGGAGGGGCAGGGGCTGTCTTAGGGCTGCCTGGCTGGGACAGGACAAGGGCTGGGGCAACCCTGGGGTGCTGTCGGTAAATACTGAGACGGGAGGGACCTGCAGGGGGTGAGGCCCTGCTCTGCACGGGAGCATAGCCGGAGCCTAGAGAAAGGCGTGGCTGCAGAGGTGGGGGGTGTAGCTTCCTTCCCCTGACCCTGTGCAGATAGAGGCCGGGAAGCCCAGAGAGGACCCGGAGCACCACCCCCAGGAAGTGGGGGAGGACGGCTTACCCGTGCAGGAGACCCTGCTTGGACGGCAGCCCGTGGCCCAGGAGGATGGCAAGGAGAGCCGCATCGCGGAGCAGGAGAAGCTGTGAGGACGCAGGGGACTGCCTGCAACAGGAGCAGAGGCTGGGGCCTGCCCCAGCTCCTCTG
>NW_008616249.1:0-671 GCF_000691845.1 Merops nubicus
TTCTAAAAAGTTTCTGTTAAAAAGAAGCCTCCCATGCATTATGTTGAATAAGCATAAGAAAGATTTCACTTACTTGTTGTGCATTAACTAAGTTTTGTGAGCTATATGGGAAGCTGTAAGTAGGTGGAAAATAGAAGGGAAATAAGAGTAACTTCATTTCTAAAAAGTTTCTGTTAAAAAGAAGCCTCCCATGCATTATGTTGAATAAGCATAAGAAAGATTTCACTTACTTGTTGTGCATTAACTAAGTTTTGTGAGCTATATGGGAAGCTGTAAGTAGGTGGAAAATAGAAGGGAAATAAGAGTAACTTCATTATTTTTAAAAGTTTCATTTGGTTTCTTCCCATTATTACAGCAATGAAGTAAGAGTGCAACTCATCACCTGCTGTTCAGACCTCTGTACCTCAAAGACTTAAATTTCTGTTCCATGAATCCTTATGAGAAGGTTCCTATTTAAGATTCTTAATGCAGAACTGCTTGTAAGGAGAGCTTTGCTTGAAAGAGTAACTGGGACTTAGTGCATAGCTATTTTGCATGATTGGAAATTTTCATTTCTGGGCAAAGACAGCCAAATTAATTGCTGGAGTGGTCTCAAAGCTTAATTTACCATCCGCAAGGAATTTCCAGGTATATACATACAGACAGGAAAGACTGTGCTTTTTTTTTTTTTT
>NW_008616250.1:0-389 GCF_000691845.1 Merops nubicus
GCACAGGGTGTGGTTTGTGGTGGGGTTTGAGGGGCACAGGTATTTTTTTCTGGGGAGCACAGGGGTATTTGGGGCAGCACCCAGGATATTTTTCAGGGGCTTTAGGGGGCACAGGGTTTTACTGGAGGAGCACAGGGGGTATTTTGGGTGGGCACAGGGGTTTTGGAGGGCACAAGAGTATTTGGGGGGGCATAGTTTTTTTTTTGCAGGGTTGAGGGGCACAGGGTTTTTTGGGGGATGAGCACAGGGGATATTTTGGGGGCGCACAGAGGTGTTGGGGGTCACAAGGGGTATCTTGGGGGGGACAAGGGGTTGCCACTTGCAACAGCCTGACTGCTCCGAGGAGCTGCCACCTGCCAGATCCAGAACTAAGACCAGAGCTTGCTGTG
>NW_008616251.1:0-1252 GCF_000691845.1 Merops nubicus
GTGACAGAGGAGACGGGTGAGGGGCTGGGGGGGCACCCCCCACATCGCCCTAACGACCCCCGGCTGACTCGGGTGGGTCTGGGGAGCCAGGAGGGGACTGCCTGGGGCAGGGCTGGGCGGGGACACACCTGGGCGAGCAGATGGCCCTGAGCACACAGCGCAATCTGGCAGCAGCAAACCCCCGCCCGGGGACAAGGGTGTGTGCTGCCCCTGCCCACCGCGCCCGGAGAGCGGGGAGAGGGGAGGGAGGGGGGGATGGAGACAGGAGGGTGAGAACCGCCCCTCCCTCCCAGCCCGGCTCCGTTTGGGAGCGGGCATCCCGGCTGCGTTGTCTTCTTCTTTTTCTCCTGAGGACGAGCAGGAGCGAGTGATGGTGGGAGTGCTGGGGACACAGCAGCTTCCAGTCGTGATGTCTGTGCTCAGACACCAGCCCTTGGCCACGGGAGACTGTGAGCAGAGGGGTCCCGTGTCACCAGCAGGTTGGGACGACCCCTGGGGGCTCCCTGGGGATGCTGTGGGCTCCTGACCCCACCCACCCGCAAAGCCCAGGATCAACAATCTTTCAAGTGAAGATCCGTGTCCTCTGTGAGGAGGAGCTGTCAGCCCTAACAGGGGGAGAGGGACCCCCTGGTGACACCAGGGATGCTCCTGCTCAGACTGATGTTCTCCTCCCCTCAGAGCCCATCCATCCACTTCTCTTTCTCCATGGCTAAACTTGGTCTTTCTGTACACCCAAATTTTTATATGACATTGGCCATTGTGACGCTCGATTAGGAATTCCTCTGGAAGATGTTTTAGGTGGATTCAGCTCTCAGTGGATCTGCAAAACAGGGAGTCATCTGTTCAGACTCACCTGTGTCCCATGGACAGCTGGGAAAGGTGGATCCTGCCCAGGGTGCTTGGCCCAGTTTGCTGATCCTGAAGATGAAACAGACTCACTGGGGCACGGGAATAGGTGTGAAAGAACCAACACAGGTTTGAAAGAAGGGGAAAAAAAGAAAACGAAGGGAAAGAAAGTGACATTGATGCTGTAAACCCCGTGAGAGACACGGGAACCCCCGGGGAAAGCCGAGATAAGGAGCCTATCACGGGCCCCCCATCAATCACCCGTCCATCTCCCGGCGCCCGGAGCCCGGCTGGGAGCACGGCTGAGGCATCACTGTCAGCAGGGATCAGGGAGGCTGTTGGTGGGGATGCTGCTGGCACGGGCTGTGGCGCTGGCTGGGCTCCAAGGAGGGCCCGCCGGGGGGGG
>NW_008616251.1:1300-1523 GCF_000691845.1 Merops nubicus
GGGTTTGAGCTGACATGGCTCCCAGTGTGCTGGTGGAGATGGGACTCTGGCTACAGGGTAGATCCAGGAGCTAAAATAAAGAGCTGCTTAGCTCATTTTTCATCAGTTTTCACCACTTTTCAGCCAAACTTGCCCCTCACTAAGGATGCTCCCCGGCCTTCCCCACACAAAGCCTCCGTGGTGGGGGGAGCACTGGCTGCCCCCCCGTGTGCAGCCCCCCGCA
>NW_008616252.1:0-328 GCF_000691845.1 Merops nubicus
CCGGGCTGGCCCTGGGGCTCTGCCCCGGGGTGGGGACAGGCCCCTGACAGCCACACGTCGGTCCCTGTCCTCCCGTGGGACACACGGGGGGTGGGTTTGGCCCCTGCCCCTGCTCACAGCTCCGGGGCCCTCGGCGTTGCTGCTGCTGCTGGGCGACCCGGGCTGGCCCTGGGGCTCTGCCCCGGGGTGGGGACAGGCCCCTGACAGCCACACGTCGGTCCCTGTCCTCCCGTGGGACACACGGGGGGTGGGTTTGGCCCCTGCCCCTGCTCACAGCTCCGGGGCCCTCGGCGTTGCTGCTGCTGCTGGGCGACTCCTGTCCCCAGGA
>NW_008616252.1:360-590 GCF_000691845.1 Merops nubicus
GGATGGGTACACACACACTGTGGTCTCTCCTCATCAGCAAGTTCCTGGGTCTGGTTTGGAAGGCTCCTTGGGGTGTCCCCAGGTCCCTCTTGGTGACAGTGGCACCATGTTCCTGCCAGGGACAGGGCTTGGGGGGGACCTGGGGAAGGGACAGGAGGTCTTAGTCCTGGTGGGAGTGGAGAGGTCAGACCTGGTGTCCCTGTGAAGCCACCACTTGGCTGCTCAGCTGA
>NW_008616252.1:601-878 GCF_000691845.1 Merops nubicus
AGAACCTCTGCCCTGGGGTCAGCATCTGCCCCTCGGCCAGGGCCTGCTGGGGTGGGGGTTGTGCTGCTGGGAGAACTGGGCAGGTCCAGAGGAGCTGGGCTGGGGTGGGAGCATCGTGGTCTGGTTCTGCTCCCGTGGAGGGTGCTGGGGGCCGTGGGGGGGGGAGCAGAGCGTTGTCCATCCCAGGCCTCAGCTGTGGAGTCGGGGTGAGCAGGGGCTGCCAGGCTTCAGGCTGTGCTAGAAGTTTTCCTCCTCCTCACCCTCGGCCTCTTGAAAA
>NW_008616253.1:0-615 GCF_000691845.1 Merops nubicus
TGTGCCCAGAGCCCTCCCTGGAGGCAGCTCTCCTGCCCAGGGCTGGATCCCACCCCTGCCTCCTTCCCCTGGGACCTGGGCATCCCTGGGCAACCTGGACAACCCTCCAGGGGCAGAAATCCATCCTCAGGGCCAACCTCCATCCCCCCTGGGGCAACTCTGGGCTCGTTTCCCTCCTCTTGGTGCTCGTTCTTTGGGAGGAGGCTCAAAGGATTCCACGACCCTGCAGCTCCTGGAGCCTTTACCTTGGGTGACGTCGCTGATGCCGTACTTGAAGTCGTTGCTGCCACAGGTCCAGGTCATGTCCTCCAGGGTGAAGGACTGGTTGGAGCGCAGCATGATCACCTCGATGGCGCTGGACTTCAGCAGCACGATCTGGTCCTCAGCTGCCAGCTCCCTGGGCAGAGGGGAGGGAGGGAGGGAGGTTGGGGTGAGACCCTCCCTGGTACCAAGGTCTCCATGGAGAGCGTGGTCCCGGGGGCACCCTCAGCCCAGGTATTTCTGGAGGTGTGTTTATAGGGGGGCACCACTCAGCACCCCGGGCACCACCCTGGGGTCAAACAGGACCCGGGGTCCTCCACAGGCCAGGGTGGGCACTGCTTGCATGGCCTCACG
>NW_008616254.1:0-473 GCF_000691845.1 Merops nubicus
TGATTGTCTTTTATGGTTAAAAATTCTTCTGCTACCTCTGAAACAGTCAGTGTCCAAATACTCAGTAGTACTGACATATTCAGGGTCACATGATGAGTTTGGAATAAATACCTCCAGAGACAGAAAGCAGTCTTAACAAAGAAGGGGTGAGGTAGGTAGTGCATGATGGTAGTTAAAGCAGTAACGAAAATCTGACCCATAATTGAATTTTAAAGGATATCAGCAATATGGTTTGGAAAGCTCATATTTGAGAAGAAAATTTCTAATCAATGTGAGGAATTTTGATGTTGAACTTACTGCATTTTTTTTGGTAAAGGATCTGAAACATATGAAGCGTAAATAGTAAACGTATTAATGACCATATCCTCCAGCCTAAAAACCAAGACCATTGCTCTTAAATATTATTCTTTAAAAACAGCTACTCTTCTGAAACTTTTACAGTGATGACTAATTCATGTTTATTGTGGAAAAGA
>NW_008616255.1:0-205 GCF_000691845.1 Merops nubicus
ATTTATATATATATATATATTTTCAGGGACAACGACACTCGTCCTATCAACATCGGTGCATGTCGTGCCAGCCCTGCTCAGAACGACACCTTCTCTACACTACCCTTAAAGCAGTTCAACACTTAACAAAAAAATATTTAAAACAAAATAAAAAGCATTTGCAAAGAAAGAGTGCACAGCAGGGCTCGTTCCTGGCTGCATGCCC
>NW_008616255.1:359-2969 GCF_000691845.1 Merops nubicus
GTGGGGACCGGTTTTGGGAGGTGCCAGAGGTCTCCAGTCCCCAGTTTCAGCTGTAGCTGGCTGCCCGTGGCTCGTAAGCATCTGCTTTGTGGTTTCCTCAGCTTGGGCAGTCAATGCTAAAAAAGCTAAAGGTGGGGAGGGGGGAAAAAAAACGGCGCAAAAGAAAACTGTCGTTTTACATCCACCAACTTCTTCCCCCCACCCACCAGGTCCAGCAGAGGCTGCAAACGAGGCGCAGAAGTTTTGTGTTCCCACTCCCTCATCTTGGCACCCTGCTGCAGCTCGAGGGGCAGCAAGCCACGGAGAGAACCTCTCCTGGGAGAGCCTCCACGGGGGCTTGTCCCAGAGGGAAGGGCTTCCACAAACAGGGTCCTTGGGCAGACTCAGAGGTAGCATCAGACAAGACTTTTGTAACTTGATTGTCGTGTGATTCTGGCCTGCCGAAGGCAGCGGGGTGGAAAGGGCACCCTGCAGGGGGGGCAGATGGGACACGGGGGGGGTATTCTCCCCCTGCTCACAGGCTGAGGGTGCCGCTCACCCCAGGCACTGCGACGCTCTGGCAGCGAGTGAGGACGGGGCCCATCTCCTGCGGGGTTCCAAGAAGCTGCCCCTGCTGGCAAAGGCCAGAAGCTGGCTGGGGGCACCACACAGCAACACCAGGCTCTTCCTCCACAGCTCTCCAGGGCCTCCTGTGCCCCGAGCGGGCACCCCAGCGAGCTCCCTGCTGCCAGAGACTCTCACTGAGAGGCCAAGGTCCGACCCGCTGCCGGAGGACCAGAGGCTGCCAGCCACCCACCCCACAGCTCAGGTACAGAGAGGGCTTGTGCTTTTGGCTTTTTAACAGTCCCTGACCTTCCGAACCTGCTTATTCCAAGAAACCTCCTGTTTCAGCTACCCTTAGGACCTACGAGGTGAAGGAGGAAGGGCTGTCAAAACCATTTCTGGAGAGCACGTGGCCCCTAAAAGAGAAGGGCGAGCCCACGCAGCCCAGCCTTCACCTCCAGTGCAGACATGCCAGGCCAGGAGCATTTCAGATAAGGCATCGCAGGTGCTTGGATAGTAAAGCAGTTAGTGTTGACTACAGTACTTGGAGCAGGGGCTGCTGCAGAGGGCATCCCCGGGGCAATGCCAGTTCAGCAGCGCTTGGTGCAGCAGCAGGAGGTGGTTCGGTTTCCCAGACCTCTCCTCCACGCACACCCAGGCTGCCCTGGCTGCCCTTTTTGTTGTGGTTTTTCTTTATTTTTTTGCCCTCCCCTCCCTGGAAAGAGACTTAAAAAGCCCAGGCCTGGACGTGCTGTTTACCCCAGCAAGCAGCCCGAGAGGAGAGGACCCTTGTGCTGTCCCCGACGTGGCAGCAGGCAGGGGATCCGTGGTGCCTGGGCTGGGCAGCGCCGGCGGGGCTCGAAGCAGGGGAGGGCTAGTTGCCATTGCTGATGCTGGAGTTGGCACTGCTGCAGCTCTGCTCATAGGATGGAGGGGCCTCTGCGGGGGGAAGAAAGAACAGGAGTGGTTATGGGGGGTGTTCTGGAGGTTCCCTTCACCCCAGTCGATGTAACTGGTGGGGAGGAAATGGAACTGCTAACACTACACACGTCATGCCTCGGGCACTCTCTCGCCAGGGCCCTACAACCTGCCCTGCTGGAATTTGTGGGGTTTCATGTACACTCACACAGAATCTGAGCCAGCCAGTGCCACCCCTGTCCTGACACCTGCAGGGGTTAGAAACCGCACCTCAAAGTCCTCTTCTGTTTCTCCCCTTCTTTCACAAGCACCCCCATGTAGCCCAGCACCTCCAGATCACAGGTGACCTGTGCCCTGAGGTGACACATCCAGTGTCTGTTACCCCAGTGCCAGCAGATGGATGGCTTTGGGCAGGGCTGTGCTAACAGACACCACCACCCCAGCTGCTGGGACAAGCGTGGCTCAGGAACCCAGCAGGCTGGGATTCCCCAAGCTCTCCCACCCTGGACAGCCTCTCAGCTCCCACCCCCCTGTGTCTTCAGACCAGCTGCAGGCCCACTCCAAGTCAGACAGAAGATTTCAGTTACATCATTTTCCTGGCTCTGCTCCCACCAGCCTCGCCACAAGCCAAGAAGTTTTTCTGTCAGTGGGAGGCTGAAAGCTCATTTAAGAACAGGGAGATCCTCTCACAAGGAGCCCGGGGCAGGCACGGGCGTACACGTGGGAACGGACAGACGGCTGCTACAGCTGTAAGAGGGGACTCCTCTGCAGGCTGAGACAGCCAGAGACATCTCCCAGTCTCCTCTGCCACCAACCCCTGGCAGGCTGACCCCCCGTGCTCCCACCCAGCTCACAGGTGGCAGGAGTCGCCAAGGCCCCCAGCCCGTTCAGATCCCGGGCGAGGGCTGCTCACCGTAGGGGTAGCCCCACGTGCTGTACTCCGGAGGCAAAATGAGGGAGCTGGCCGTGGGCACGGGCACCACGTTCCCCTCGGCGTAGTAGGGGACGGTGGCTCCCGTGGAGAGGCAGAGCGTGGGGTGGCTCGGGGAGCCCGTCTGCTCCGAGTCCGCCCGCGTCTCCTGGAAGCTCAGTCCTGGGGCGTAGCTGAAGGGCTGCTGCTGGGAATGGCTTTTGGTGGGGAGGGGGCCA
>NW_008616255.1:3007-3545 GCF_000691845.1 Merops nubicus
GGGGCGCTGGGGACCACGGCAGAGGGCAAGTGCTGGATGGAGCGGGAGGGGCTCAGGGGCAGCCTGTTCACAGCGATGTTACCGATGTAGATGGGGAGGGTGACCGACACCTCCGGCGACTTGAGGGAAACCTGGGAGAGAAGGAAGAAGAGTGGCACCCTCTCGGTTCTACATCATGCTGGGAGGTTCACCTGGGGCGAGGGCCCCTCGCACCACACAGTTCAGTGGTGGAGCTCAGCCAAGAAGGGAGCACAGGAGCAGCAGCCCAGCCCAGGGGAGCGCCCAGGAGCACTGATGCACCCACCTGGATGTAGTAGTCGATATGAATGAGGCTGCAGCCCTGCAGAATGGACTGTGGCAGTGCTGGGACGAGGATCTGCTCCTTCCACTCTGCATGCTTCCAGGCTTTCACCCCCGAGCCCTCCACCTCCGCGATGGTCCTCAGGTCGTAAATCCAGCGCTTGGATTTATAAGCCACTTTCTGTGCAGACAGGAGAAAATACAGCTAGCAGAAGGACTGTAGATGGTCATCAGTCTC
>NW_008616256.1:0-993 GCF_000691845.1 Merops nubicus
GATAGGAGCAGCTTCACATTCACAAGCACTGGTCTTCATAGGGGATTTCAAGAACCCTGATATCTGTGGAATGAGAAGCACAGCAGGGTACCATCAATCCAGGAGGTTCCTGGAATGCAGTGATGACAATTTCTTTCTCCAAGTAGTAGAGGAACCAAGGAGAAAAGGTACTATGCTGTACTTCATTGTCACCAACAAGGAGGGGCTAATGGCTAGCGTGGAGCTCAAGGGTAGCCTTGGCTACACAGACCACAAAATGGTGGAATTCATGATGCTTAGGGCAATAAAGAGTGGGCATCAAGCCTACTACCCTAGATTTCAGGAAAGCAGACTTTGATGTTGTCAGGTGTCAGTGTCACATGTTGGTGGGACCGAGAGCACCCTTAATAAGTTTTTGGATGACATTAAACTGTGTAGTGTAGTCAACACACTGGAGGGGCCATCCAGATGCACCCTGACAGGCTTAAGAGGTGGGCCCATGTCAACCTCATGAAGTTCAACAAGTGCAAGGTCCTGCACCTACACCAGAGCAATCACAAGCATGAGTACAGGCTGAGCAATGAGAAGATTGAGAATAGTCCTGAGGAGAAAGACTTGAGAGTGCTGGCTGATGAAATGCTGGACATGAGCCAACAATGTGCAAGTGCAGCCCAGAAAGCCAACCATATCCTTGGCTTTATCAAAAGAAGCATGGCCAGGTGTTCAAGCGAGGTGACTCTCTCCCTCCACTCCACTCTCCTGAGACCCCACCTGGAATACTGTGTCCAGCTTTGGACCCCCCAGCACAAGAAGAATGTGGACCTGTTGGAGTGGATAGGAGGGCCGTGGAGATGATCAGTGGGCATGAACATCTCTCCTATGAGGATAGGCTGAAAGAGCTGGGGTTGTTCAGCCTGGAGAAGAGAAGGCTCCAGGGAGACTTTATTGTGGTCTTCCAGTACTATAGGAGGCCTACAAAAAAGATGTGGAGGGACTTTTTACAAGGGCTTGGAG
>NW_008616257.1:0-5621 GCF_000691845.1 Merops nubicus
AAAAAAAAAAAAAAAAAAAAGTTAGCTGATGATGGGGAGAAAGAGAAAGAAACTGGGTTCACTGTTTTTTTTCTGTTTGGAGATAAATAACACAGATGATGTATCAAAGTAAGTGAAGTATACTGTAATACAACTAATGAATCTTTCTCCACCTGCAAAGATTTTTGGTAAATTCTTCTTAGATTTTGGGAATTACTTACTGTTTAAGCCTTTCTAGTTTAGCTCTATAATGTGCTTTGCATTGGTCACATGGTAGATAGATTTCATTCTGCTTTTCACGGCTTTCTTCCGTCTCATTTAAACAATCCTCACTTCACACTTTCATCTAGAGAGGCAGAGCTGGATGTGCATAAAAATGCTATTCTTCATTTTCTTTCCCTTTTTCCACATTGTTCAGTACTCTTAAAAGAGGATTAGTAAATCCTTGGCTACTTAGAATTTCTCAGCTGTCACTATGCCTTATACAATTACTTTTCAGTACAGCCATTTTTTAAAGTGAAAAGAGCAAAAAATTTTCTGCAAAATAAATTGAGTATTTCTGATTATATTTAGGATAAGCACTATTTCCATTTTGTATTTTTAAAGTCAAATCTTGAGTTAATTGAATGAAAGTAAGCTGATTTACAGGAACTTAAAAGATGACTTATAAAGTTGCTTTTTCACAGGCTCCGTGAATCTATATTTAAATCAATTTTGAAAAATTGCTAAGTAATGTCTATTTAATGAAGCTGGTTTTTTTTATAATAGAAACCCTCACTGACAAAATAAGAAAAAGGCATTCTGACCTTAGATGCTTGGAATGGTGAATCTTGTCATGATTATCAATGATTAAATCTAATATATATCACATTCCCTTTTGTCTTGTATCTTTTGAATTGTAGTTAGAAGATTTTAATTTTAATTTTTAAAAAAGTAAACACTTAACTGAACAGAAAGTAGTTAGCAAATATTCACAAAATATGTGAAAAGAAAAAGAAATTCTCAAAATCTGCAACACTACAGGAGAAATAGTCATAGTACACGTGCTGTAGATTGGAACAAATTCTAAAAATGAATGTGTAAAAAAGTCTGGTAAGTAAATTTACATGGAAGGGGTGCATGTGTAGTTTTTTTCCGCTCCTGGTTGTAAAAGTGTATGTTTCATGTTGTGAACTCTCTTGAGATACCCCTGAAGAATACACAACTTATTAGTATCTGATATTGCTTACACTTAAAATAATTAAAAGGTTCATTTATATTTATAAATAACATGTTTAATGGCACTACAATAATTTAAAGACTCAATTATACACAGTATGTGTTTACTGGTATAACCCCATTGATTTAAAATATTTACTCTGAGAAGGAATCTGACCTGGTTTTATGCTATCTGTGGACATAGCCTAAAAATTATGACATATAAAAGCACTTTACCTTGCCTGAAAGCTGTAGACTTCCTCATGAAATAATATGGGTAATAGGACAAAAGATAACTTTATCAAAGATATCCCAGTACTTGGGTTTGTCTCAGTGTGGATATTCCTTAAAATAAGGGCCAGTATTCAGAATGTTTTTGTTTCTTCAGACTTTCAAAACATCCCTTTGGAATTGGGTCATTATTAAAAAGCATTTTAATAGTGACACCTATCTCAGGTCTGACTCCTATAGGTAGAGTACCATTAAGTGTAAAGAAAGATTGAAATTCTTCTGCAAGTGACTCCTTACAGAAGTTATACAGATAATGTCTCAGTAAAGTCACTTTTAATTCAAATCAGTCACTGATACAAAAACAACTTGAAACAAATCTTCAGTTAATTAAAACTGAGGCTATATTGAAAAGAATCCTCAATTAGTACTTGTTTCTAAGCTCAGTAATGATAACTATTAATTTTTCATCTATCTTGATTTTAAATTTTAAAAATGAGATATTTCAAAATATTTCTGTTCTGGTTCTCAGACTAGAATTTCTCATCTTCACAGAAAGAGATACACCAGGAAAGCTGAAAGACTCACAAAAATGTATTAAGCATTTCCATTTAATTCTTGATGAGCTGATTGATAGTTCACAGCACAGAATATAATCATAATGTTATACAGTAGGTAGGATTATTCTTGGAGCTAGAGTATCAATGCTGATTTGTGCATAGTAGGAAAAAAAGAAAGGGTCACTGTTATAGCTTAAATAAGATGCAAATGCTAGAACTGGGAAAAAAAAAAGGCACTACAGTGTACTAAAATCAGGGAGCTGGTATAGGATCAGCACTTGATTATGTGTTTATAAGTAATTGAATTTGGAGAAATAATCATGCCAGATATATAGATGGCTAAATATAATGCATCTAGGTAGAATCCAGAGGCTTTAGTAACCCATTTCTAGCACTGTGTTACAGCAGCTATATTTTCTCTAGAATCAACTTGAGTCCAGAAATGGTTTAACCACTATCAAACAGGTCATGAGCTCACAAACTCTACCACATCAAATTGGCTTTATGTAGCATTAGTCTGCATGCTGTTGAGTGCTGCTTCTCAGTAGATCGACTGTATGTTTGTATTTACATTGCCTAGATGTTGGAATACTCTGTGTAGTGGAACCTTCTCTTCAAATGATTGTTTATGTAAACAAAATAGTTATATCTTATTTAAAAGTTTTTTTTTTCTAATTCCTTGGACTGCAGCAAAACTTCTTGTGCACTAATGATAGCTTCTTGCACACTACTTTTAACAATGTTTCACACAAAGTGAAAGGACATAAATTATATTTTACTGTTATTAATTTTCACTGTTTTGTTGTTTTGTTTTGTTTTTTTTTTTCTAAAGTGTCAGTTTACAATTATCATGTGAGAGACAAAGCATGGAGATGCTTGCTGGAAAATTCAACTGTCTATAATAGAGATTGACATGGTGAGCGTGTTGAAAGTGGCACTAAGTGAAAAGGCAGAATAAGCCATGAAGCCAGTGGAATAAAAAGTAAATAAGTGTGTGTGGTGTAACAGAACAAGAAAAGTGGGGAAAAATAGCATAGTGAGTGAGAAGAGAAAGAAAAGGGATCTTCTGGATGTAAATGTCCTAAGACTTTACATTTACCAAAGCAAAAGTACAGTATGATGTGAATCAAGCAATAGCTGTATTTGTAGCATGTAAAGGTGGCTCTGAAGCTACCTTTGCGTGCCTGTATAAATATAAACTTGCCATATGGTACATCATTATTGGGGTATGTTCAAAATAAAACTAGTCCTTGGCTTGTAAATAGTAATTTTCAGATCAATATAGTGTTTCATAATATGCTTTGTAATGTTTTATTCCTTACACTTAATATGTGTTTAAGTAATATCTAAAAGCTGATGTTATCCACGTGACATCTGAAATATCTGAAGCATACACTTTACTGAGACTAGGAAGAAAGTTAATCTTGATTGCAACTGTGTGCTCACAGATACCTAGGCTTTTTTAGCGTTCATCTAATCTGGAAGAAGAAGTCTTGAGACTTATTGAATATCATTATCTTAACAAAGACCCTGCTCAGATAAAAAAATGTTACAGATCAAATACAGGTTAAGAGGAAAATGGTATAGGAGGAATCTGTTGCCATCAAGAATTTTAAAATCATGACTTTTTTGTTTTATTTAGAAAATACTACTTGAAGAAATTAATCTTACAGTATTAGATTTAAAATTTCATCTGAAATTAGAAGGCTTTTTTAAGTCAGAAGTTTTGTTACAAGATACAGTAATTCAGTAAACTTGAAGAGTTTGGTTTGGGTCTTATCTATAGCAGACATAGGGTAAAACAGAGCATGGACTGAAAATTTCCTGGGATAAAAAGAGCTTTTCATCTAGCTTGCAACCAGGGCATTGACATACCAGTGACATTTCTGGTCCTGTTTGCAAGTCTACTCTTACAATTTTGTCTATTTCTTTCAGCTAGTATAAGTTTGATACATTCTAAATGTTTGCGTTTTTGTTGTTTTGGTTTTTTTTGGGTTTTTTTTTTTTTTTTCCCCCAGATTATCAGCACCTAATCAAAGAAACTCTTCATATAAAAGATATTGAACATCTTGTCATGAACTCTTCTTGGGAACAAGCTACTTTGTCCTGAACAGATAAAGTTTTGTTTAACTGAAATTGTATGTACACACATCTGTTAAAAGAAGAAAAAGAGAAAAAAAAAAAAAAAGGCATTTGCATGATGTGAAATAGGCCTTTCTGCAATGAATATAGCCTGATTAGCAAATAGAACTGTTGATATACACCCAAAATTACCAAAAGCTGCTTGTCTATGATAGCCAACCAAGTGAGTTGCCAGAAACTGTTGGGTGAGCCAGCAGAAAGCTAATTTTTATTAAAAAAAACTGTTTTAGTACCTCCTGGAAATTGTATTATGGATATCTCAAGACACTATCCATAACCTCTCATGCATAAAGTCACATTAGCAAGAGAGTGAGATTTGTATTTGTTGAGGAAATTGAATTTATATTAAGGAATAGGGACATAATGTCCTGATGTGCAGTTCATTGAGCATTTCTGGACTATCAGTTTGAAAAATATAAAAACTTGCAAATAGTTATAATTCACCTTTGAGAAATAAGAAGTCTAGTAATTCCATGTTTATACATAATTTTCTTAAGGATAGTAACAGATGACAAATATTAGGTTAAATTACTCAATTTCTAAAATGTAGACCTGAGATCACAACAAACTCTGTACTGATTTTGAAATATATAAAAAACACTATTTTAATATGTAGCTTTTATTGTCATGCATATTTGTATTTGTGTGTACATTTGTGTATATGTCTTTTCTAATCAGTATAATTCAAAAATTATTTATAAAAATATTGGTCTCGTTATCCACATTTTAAGAAAGAATAAATTGAGGGCTGAATTAACTTTGTATGAAAACCATCGGAACAGGAAACACTATTGAGGAACAGTAAATATCCTTTTCTGATCAATGAATTAAAAAAAAAAAAAAAGCTTAATTGATTCTAACATGGCAATTCATTAGTTTGTAGGTATATGGCTTGGCATTTTATTATTTTCTTTTTTACAAAAAGGTGTTTTAAATGAAATAGAATATAAATTCTGAGAATCATAAAAATAATCCCAAACTACAGTCATGGTAAATAGTCATGGTAATAGTTTCATGTTTATAACACAGATATGCTGACAAACGCTAGCATAGATTCTGCCAAAATATTTATGAGACAGAAATGTTATGGACAACTTTTTGCATGAAAAAAGCGTTCCAAGGAAAATATAACATGGAAAAAGAAAAGGCAAAAATGTGATGCATGAGATTCAACTTTTATGAAAAAAAAAAGTTGGCTTCTGTGCTTTAAATGTAGAGGAGAGAACTACAAATGATATCACTGGGTTCATACAAATTTTTTCAACTTTTGTCTTTGATCTCTGCTTAGAATGTTTAGGGATTTTATATCAGTTGTAACATCGTGAGTATGAGGAAAGACTATAAAGGTATGGTGATGAGTCACTGCGAGATACAGAATTGATAAATTTGTTGAATCTTAGAATAGGAGAAACTGACTTAACTGATCTATGTTTATTAAGTATTCTGCAAACTCTTGTTTGGTGAGGCAGAGAATATTAATGAAGCAATTGGTCTCCAGACTGGTGAAACATGGGT